>NC_054469.1:74967837-75268065 GCF_017639515.1 Carcharodon carcharias | reverse complement strand
TAAATATTTATTATATATTAAGACTTGCATATATCATATATTTCCTGTAAGAGTCACACTTTGCAACCATGCTCTTTATGTCATGGTTTGTTGTCATGCCTTGTTCACGCTTAAAAACACACTTACCTCCCAAGGGAGGTGATTCTGTGGCAATGGTGTCTATAGTGCACCCAGGTAAGGCCTATTAAAGTAAGACATGAGCCTCCTCAGTGATTCCTGCCATTGACGGTTTCTGTCTTTCACTGTCCTAAACCTGAGCTGATATTTTCCCATATCTAGTCTATCCTGAGGTAGTCATTTCTTGCCTCCTTGCTCTGTGTTGCTATGGCCCCAAAACACAATTTGATCTGGTTGCCCAACGCCACACTGCAAAAACCTTACTCTCAGCACTGACCAGGAGTAGGATTTAAATTACTTAAGCATTTGCTGCTCTTTTGTTATCATGGCATTCCCATCAGGGCAAAGAACATGGTTTTGTGGTGTGGGGAGAAAATTCTTTAATGGGCTTCCCCATGGTTGAGCTGGGTAAAACTGTATTATTTAACAGCAGACAGTGATTATCTACAGTGTTAAATTTAAGTAATAGGTGAATGTAGCATGGAGATGGGAGCACTGAGATAGAACCACCTCCGTAAGTTAACTCTAAGCATCCATCAGTTTTCAACCTTTCCACTACCTATTCCTGTCTACTAAATTCAGTATCCTCTCAATCCACCAACCCTTCACCTTTTTTTGCTACCTTCTCCTTCCTGATGTCTCACACCACTCACCAGTCCTGCTCCTAGCCACCTGGTTGCCCATGCCTTTACTGTTGCAATGATCCCCATTCTCTGTTCCATGCTGTCTCTCAGTTCTATTCCCTACCCTGGATGCCTATTCCTTCTCCCTCCCATTCCATACCCCAATCTAGCTCTTCACTGCATACCCAACTTCAAGAAAATCCTCTGACATCATTTCCAGACCATGGCCCAAGAACCAGTTTCAGATTCTTTAAAGAGCTTATACCTAGTTCCCCAGTCACAATCATGAATGTGGCGACAGCACTTTTCTCAGCTGCACCCCACAACCCTATTCAACTGTTCTCACCCACAAGAACACAAGAATTAGGAGGAGTAGGCCATTCCAGTATCTGCTTCCCAATATTCCAGCGGCCAGCCCTCAATGACACTCGCCATTGCTATCATACCATTGTTACATCGCAGCACCCTACTTCCACGTGCCGAATACACCACAGTACTGGCAGACCTAGTAATCGTTTCTCGCTCCTCCTGCAGTTCGGGATCTCCCTCTCAATAATCACACACTCCAATCCCCTGCTCCTGCCATATAATCTCTTTCACTGCTCTAATGCTCGTAAACACCTCCCTTTCCAAATCTACCAATAACCTATCACAACCCCTTTCTTCATTACTCCCTACCTGCCAGCAAACTCAAGCATCTTCTCTGCTGTCTTCTTTGGGATCCTAGATTTCAAACAAGAGCAAGTTATAAAGTCATTACAAAGTTGAAGGAGCTGATAATAATCAAAGCCACTGATTTATGGTTTCTTGGGAAATGTCGGCACAATCAAAATTTATACCAGAAATATTATTAGCACTCCCATACTACCTCATAATAAAATGCAATTCCACTTATTCAATCAGCATAAATCAGTAATTCTGATAATATATTCTGCATTGCATGTCATAAAGCAATGTATCCTCCAGATCACCATAAGCAACACCACAGAAAATTGACTAGTATTTACATATTTTTAGAAACTAGATTTGATGAAGATGGGAGTCATTTTCACGTGACAAAATTAACCTACTCATTTAAATACTGCACTTCCATGAAATCTTTCAAAATGTTTGTAGTTAACAAGGTTTCAGACTGTCAGAGCAGTTCTGCTCAAAAGCTAATTTTAACCAATTCTGTACAGAGTTCATAGTAACTGGGCTGATTTTCAGGTTGCCACCAGGTGTTGTAAGTTGTCTGCCCCTTATAGAAACTACCCAAGTTTTAATGCCATTGGTCGATTTCTTCAATGGGCAGCCAATTAACAGCACCAATTTTATACCCGGGCAGGAAATTGAAAATCTACCCCACAGTTTCCCAGGTAATCCAATGAAATGGTTATCGTACATTCATTAATGGCAATATTCCACCAGTTAAAATAATTACTGCTGTTCCGCATTCTAAACAGATCTTCAGATGGGGCAGCTTTCAACAACGAGCTGATGCCATCAATTTAAGATGAAGATTTCCAACCGATACTGCTGACCTGACCCAGCTCTATCTTTACAAAATCCGAACAGCAGTTCAGGCAGCGTCCTCTGAATCTATTTATGTTCATGTTAAGGAGTTACATTAAGATGGTGCAAAGTGCTGAGTACCTCCTTTTTATAATTTTGATTAACCACTTGCATTCTGAAGCTTAGTGTAAACCTGTTATATTTGCAGATGATTCAAAACCACAGCCTTAGGAATCAACTTTGGACTCTTCCATGCCATCTCTTCCCTGTTCATACGAACATATGAAATAGGAGCAGAGGAAGTCTATTCAGTCCCTCGAGCCTACTCCACCATTCAATAAGATCCTAGCCGATTTGTGTTTCGAATTCCACATTCCCATCTACCCCCAACAGCCTTTGATTTCTTTGCAAAACAAGGATCTATCTACCTCCGCTTTTAAGATATTCAACAACCCCACCCCCACCACCTTCTGAGGCAGAGAATCTCAAAATTACACAAGCCTCAGAGAAAAAAAAATTCCTCATCTTGTCCTAAAAGGGCATCCCCTAATTTTAAAACAGTGCCCTAGTTCTGGACTCACCCACAGGAGGAAACTTCTTTTCCATATCCGTCTTGTCAAGACCATTCAGAATCTTATATATTTCAATCAAGTTACCCGTCACTCTTCTAAACTCCAGTGGAAACAAGCCCAGTCTGTCCAACCTATCCTCATAAGGCAACCTGCTCATTCCGGGTATCAGTATAATAAATCTCCTCTGAACCACCTCCAATGCATTTACATCCTTCCTTAAATAAGGAGACCAAAGTGGTACACGGTATTCGTGGTGTGGTCTCACCAATGCCCTATATGACTGAAGCATAACATCCTTACTTTAATATTAAATTCCTCTCGTATTAAAGGATAGCATTCCATTAGCTTTCTGAATTACTTGCTGTACCTGCATACTAACTTTTTGTGACTCATGCACTAGAACACCTAGATCCCTCTGCACCTCAGTATTAAGTTCTCTGTTTACAATAATGTCGTCTTTCCTAAACTCTGCCATTGCTACATAACCTAAATTCGCTGTTTATACATTGGCATGTGCCTTTTCACTGCTGCTCTGGTCCCAAACCTATTCCTTCCATCTCTGCCATTTTTCCTTTATTCAGCTCCTCATAAACTCTTATGTGTGTATCAATTTGGGCTAGTTGGAAGCACTCTTGCCTCTGGGTCAGCAAATTGTGGGTTCAAGCCCCACTCCAGAACTGGAAGCACAAAAATCTAGGCTGACATTCCAGTGCTGTGCTGAGGGACTGAGTGCTGTACTGTCAGAGGTGCTGTCATTCAGATGAGATGTTAAACTGAGATCCTGTCTGTCCTCTCAGTGGATGTAAAAGATCCCACAGCACTGTTTTGAAGAGCAGGCAAGTTATCCCTGGTGCCGGGCCAATATTCATCCCTCAATCAATATCACAAAAAAAAGTATCTGGACATTATCACATTGGTGTTTGTGGGAGCTTACTGTGTGCAAATTGACCGCTGTGTTTTTTATATTACAACAGTGAATGTGAAGTGCTTCAGGACATCATATGGTTGTGAAAGATACTACATGCAAATCTTTTTTTTTCCTTCTGTCCATTCTATCCCCTTCCAGCCACATCAACTGTCAGCTCTTTCTTCTTTGCTCTGCTAATCCTTACCCCAACCTAACATTATCCTTTGCCTTCATACTTCCCTGCCACCATCAGAGGTTAAATCCTTCTGGAAAAGCCAATGTCTACTCTCTGTGTTTTGTTTGGCATTCTTTAAAAGGCCTATCAAGGTATCCGTTGCTAATTCCTACTGAGCAGCAATCCCAACAGCCACGTCCACCTGTTGCAACATCTTCCCCGGCAGCATGCCCACTGGGGGCTATGCTTGCCAACCTCCTTCCCATCCCTTTAACTCCACGCATCACTGATTCTGTGGATTCTGCTGTCAAACAAACAATTGCCACCTCTCTCCACGTGTCTGTTCAGTACAGCCATTCACTTACAAATAAGGCCCTTGCCATCCTGACTTTAATACAGATGTCAACATCAACATCCTGGTTTTGACTGAAACTATCATCAATGGCGACATCTTGCCACTTCTGAAAGTTCCCTGGTTGGCTGTACTTATAGAATGTGGTTATACCCCATTGATAAATTGTAAGTATACCCCTCAATTATTTGTAAAAAGGACCATAGAACCATAGAAAAGTTACAGCACAGAAAGAGGCCGTTCATCCTATTGTGTCTGTGCTGGCTGAAAAAGAAAAAAAATTTTTTAAGTTGCCTATTTTAATCCCACCTTCCAGCACCTGGTCTGTAGCCTTGCAGGTTACAGCACTTTAGATGCAGATCCAGGTACCTTTTAAATAAGTTGAGGGTTTCTCCACCATCAAACCAGGCAGTGAATTCCAAACACCCACCACCATCTGAGTGAAGAAGTATTTTTTCATGGCCCCTCTAATCCTTCTACTAATCACCTTAAATCTGTGCCCCCTGGTAATTGATCTCTCTGCTAGGGAAAACAGGGCATCCCTGTCTAGTCTATCTCGGCCCCTCATAATCTTGTACCCCTCAATCAGGTCACCCCTCAGCCTCCTCAGTTCCAAGGAACGCAATCCCAGCCTATCCAATCTTTCCTCATAGCTGCAATTTTCAAGTCCTGGCAACATTCTTGTAAATCTCTTCTGTACTCTCCAAAGCAATTATGTCCATCCTGTAATGTGGCAACCAGAACTGTATACAAAATTCCACCTGTGGCCTACACAGCATTTTATACAGTTCCATCATGACATCCTTGCTTTTGTATTCTATACCCAATCTAATAAAGGAAAGCATTCCATATGCTTTCTTTACCATCTTATCCACCTGTCCTGCCACCTTCAGGGATCTGGGGACATGCACCCCAAGGTCTCCCACTTACTCTACCCCATTTGTCTTGTAATTTGTTCCCTCACCTAAGGGACTGTCCAACACATTTTTCAAAGGCACTGTCATCATCCTGCTCCACAAGAAAATCACCTTCAATCAATCCCTCTACTCTCACAAACAAATGCTGCATCTTCAAGCTTCCCTTCATCTCCTTGAATGTGTTGTCACTTCCCGGATCCATGCTCATTCATCCAATCAAGCTTCGATCTCTCCAACCATACCAAAACAGATTACCAAAGTCACAGGCATCATTTCTCCTTCCAGGCTGTCAAAAGTTGAGCCAAACTGTATGCAACCTAGTTATTTGATTATTTGGTTATTTGACCCTGAGCTGAGCTTCTAATCGGTTATTATCTCCATCAAAAAGGCTACCCATTTTCACCTCTACACCATAGTTCATCTTTGCCACTTTATCAGTCAATCCACCATTGAAACCCTCATCCATGGCCTTCTCATCTCCAGACTCAACAATTCCAATGCTCTCTTCCAGTCTCCCAGCCTCCACCTCATCCAAAACTCTGTTCTACATATGCTACGTATTCTATTGTAACTTGTAGCAAATCCCCACTTCCCTTTCACCCCTGTGCTCACTGACTAACATTCCTGCAATTCCCCAAACACCTCAAATTTAAAATTCTCATCCTTGTTTATAAACCCTTTCATGGTCTCACCTTTCACCATTTCTATTACCTCCTCTGGCACTACATCCTCCCCACAAACTCTCTGTTCATCTGCCTTTGGTTTCTTGTGTATCCCATCCCCCTCCCTTGGTCTTATCTTTAATGGCCATGTTTGCAGCCACCTGGATCCCACATTCAAGTGTTCCTTCTCAAAACTCCAATGCCTCCCTACAACCCTCCCCTGCTTTGAGGCTCACTTAACATTCACCTCTTTGAGGTGAATGCATTTGGTCACCCATTCTAATAGCTTCTTCTTTTGCTCAGTGGTTGTTTTATTGAATATATCTCAGTGACACACCATAAAACATTTTTCTACATTACAGACAATAATTTAAAGACACTATATAAATAAAGTTGTTAGTGTTAATCCCGATGCTGTTGTTGTAGGAAGAACAGTTGCATCTGAGGAGGTAGCTTGGCAACAATGAAATGTGTTCTCTGCAGAAAGCTGCTGTATCTAAAGAATAACTTCTTTGTGGCAAGCAGCTGAAGCTGACGCTACAGATATAAATCTGACCTGCTTTACAATCTTCAGCACAATACGTTAGAAAATTGGGAATAGCACTAAAATCACTTGGGGATGCTACAATTTATATCCATTTTTGATGCCATTTTCCTTGGGCACTAGCAGCAGAAAATTAACCCAGTAGATATACCCTATCCTTAGCATATTGGTGAGTTCAGAAATATGTTAAATTAATAAAGGCTTTGCTTTGACAATTGATGCTACACCTCACAGTTCAGACAAAGGAGTAGGTAGAGTATAGAGGGGAAGACAGAATTCTTGATTTCATGCCAAGGATAAACCTCTCAGCTTTCAACAAACTGCAATATGTGCAGTGATTCAGGCTAATCACGTGGAATCTTATCTCTAATTGCAGCAGCATTACTAGTTATAGTGAAGATGACAGTCTTAATTAATTTCTGTCACCGATTTCCTTCAGTCACCCCAAAGGGAATATAGTAGCATTGCACAAAATTGACAATTTAAAATGGTATTGAGGATATGACAGATGCTCTACATTAAATTGAGAGAGACACCTGTAGTACCCAAAATCACAAAAGGTATGGCTTGCCTTCAGCAAGACTTTAACAATATTGCTGGATTTCTTCTCCTGCACTCAAATTAACAACACTAAAGCACAATCCAATGATCTACATCTGTGCCTCACTTTATAGACAGATTCAAATATCAAGCATGAAATCCTACAGACAACAGCAAATTTCCCTTACCTCAACTCACAATGTTTTCACATTGTATCAGTTAGCATTGCCAAAGCTGCTAGAAAGAAAAAAGAACTAAATGATGGTGCACTGGTTAACATGTTTTGGGTCTAAAATGTACTTCCTGGCATCTCTGTTATCTTAAATATGCGTGAAGTGAGGCCTCAGATCTAGTTGGAACCATTGACTCCCAGCTCCAGGATACACCAGACTGTTCCATTAAACCATATCATCTATGCAGCTTGCATTGACAGGAACCCTAAGATCACAGATCTCAATGGAAGCAAAATAAAAATATACAATTAAATGAAGATAATTACCACAAGCAATTATAGTATTATGTATACACAAAAGGTTATTTTGAAATCTTTCATCTTCACCTAAGGAAATCTTTCAACTTCAATATGAAACATGTCAGAAAGTGACCCAGCATCAAACTTTGGAAACATCAGGAATGCAGCTTGAAAACATTTTCATGATTTTTCTTCCTATGAAAGTCCTCCTAAAGGTTACTGTTCAATTCTACAGAAGATATTTTTTATGTGTAAACACTTTTACTGGATTTGTAACAAAATTTTCCCTTTTTTTCTTACAGGGTGGAATTTCAAAACAAGTTTTACAAAGGAGCAGGCTATAAATTCATTCCCTTCTCATTTACAGACATATGTAAAAAATAACTCAGCAAATAATAGATTGACAAATATTTCTTGTTACGTAGGAACGCTAAAATGCTATGATATAAAAAGATATCATTATTCAATGTTCAGAAATATAATAAACTACATGCTTAGAAGCATCAAAATTAAAAGTATTAATCATTGATAGTGCATAATTCATCAGGTGCATTACGAGTAAACAGTGTAGATTTTTCTTAATGGAAAAAGTAATGTAGTCAAACATTTAAAATGAAAGTATTCAGCATTTTTTGTGATTCTCACCAAGATGTCTGCATCCTGTAAAATAATGTGAGCATAATTGCAAATGTCAGCCTGTGATTAGCTTAATGAAATGACAAGTTATTTTTGAAAATTGTTCTCTGTCCTTAAGGATGTTTGTGATAATCTGGCATCCAGTTTCTTTCTTGTGGCAGAAGCTTTACATCAACAACAACTTATGTTTCTAAACTGCATACAAATTCTTAAGGTAAAATTATCTCCGTGTGTCAAACTACATCTCTTTCCTAGATTTGGAAGCATTTCTTCTATATTGCTCAAGCTCCTGATCCTTTTGTGTCCTCATTGCATCCTCTTTAGGTCCAGCATATTGTGGGTCTTTAGCAGGATCCCCTATATCTTTCAATTCACTGGTATTCTCCGTTGGAAATAGCCTCTCATATACTTTCTTCCATAGATCAATTGGATTCCCTGCATTTATCTTTCCCAAATCAACTTCAGCAGCTGGTGGAGACCCAATCAGACACAGTGAATCTGAAGCAAGATACCCTTCAAAAGTGATTTACATAGAATTATAGATTTTTACAATAAAGGGAGCCATTCAGCCCCTCTCTCCAGTGGGGCTCCCCATTTCTTTAGCTATGTTTCCCTGTATCCCCGAAATGGCATCTGAAGATGCATTCACTGACCTTGGCCACTCGTGAGCTGTCATTGAACATCATGCGGTACAGCATTTAGGTTCTCAGGGCTTGGCTCCAGGCATTTATCTCCATTGTTCCCTGCTCCCACTGCCTGTTGAGCATATTTCTGGAGGGCTTCCTCCAGATTCTGAACATCTCATCTCCTTTTCACCTCCATCACCAAGGCTTTTCAGTGCAGCATCCAAAAACCTTGGATTTTGTTCTCTTCCACATCGTGCTGTTATTTAATGTTTTACAGGTCAGATTCACTTTCCTGCACAACTGCCAGCACTTGCACCAACCACAATGCATCTCATCTTTAAGAGGTGCAGGCTTGTTTCATGCAGTGCAGGTTAGCTTTAACTGATTTAACATTTCAAGTCCACATGACTCTTCTTCAGGGATAAAGAGAAGTAGAAATGTGATGTGATGAATTTTATACTGTTTAAGAGGGTGTGGAGTAGGTGGAGCAAGATAGAAGGTCAGGGATAGGTGACAGCTAAGGAGAGATTGACAAGGATGTCATTGACACAAGACAGAGTGTTAATGGTAGTGGTAAAGAGTAAAGAAGGTGCTGATGGTGGCATTAAGGTAAGATAGCAGAAGGTGTTAAATGCAGAACATGGGTCAGTGCTCTGTGAAAGCACAGTATAGAAACAAATGACAGATGGCTCTGTGGGGGGAGGGGGATTTGGGGAAAAGGATTTTAAAAATTAACAAATAAATAAAAGAATTAAATTAAAACACAAATGAATAAATAAATATTGAATTGAAACAGGGGTCAGGTGGATGAGAGGTTTCATAGTCTGAAGTTGTTGAACTCAATGGGCTGCATCTTCTGATTAGCGAGTGGGTGGCGGGGCCCGCTCGCCGACGCATAAAATGAGGCAGGGTGACGGCGGGCGGGCGTCCCGACATCATCCCGCATCATTTATGTTCTCAGGTCAGCGGGCGCGCAGCCAACTCGGCCATTAAAAAAGTAATTGAAATCATTAATGGACCTGCCCGTCCAACCTTAAGGCTGGCGGGCAGGCCGGGAGCCCTGACGGCTTCTGAAAAAACATGAAATCTCATCCACGAGTGGGATGAGGTTTCACAAGGGATTTAAATATTTCGTAATATTTTAAAATAAAAGTTATGGACATGTCCCTATGGACATGTCCCAACTCATGTGACAGTGTCAAATGAGGGGACATGGCAGCGACATTTTTTTCTCATCTTTATTTAATGTTTCAAACCTGAGCCGATCTCCCTGAGGCAGCACTTTGCCACAGGGAGATCTGTGCACTCTTTCGTGCGCATGCAAAAGAGCACAGTCCCGGCTCAGGGAATCAACCCTCCCATCCGCACAGGGAGCGCATAACACTTCCTGGCGGACGTCACACTGGGTGAGCCTTTATTGGCCCGCCCACGTAAAATGGCAGCGGGCCCCCAACTGGGGGTACCAATCGGGAACCTGCCCACCCGTGCCCACTCCCGCACATCCCCCCGACGGAAGGAAATATTGCCCAATGTTAAGTCTGGAAGGCTGTAAAGTGCCTAGTTGGCAGATGAGGTGCTGTTCCTCCAGTTTGGGTTGGACTTCACTAGATCATTGCAGCAGGCCAAGGACGGGCATGTAGGCTTGAGATCAAGATGTTTAGTTGAAATGGCAAGCAACACGAAGGTCTGGGTCATGCTTGCGGACTGACGAAGGTGTTCCCCAAAGCGGTCACCCAGTCTGCATTTAGTCTCCCCAATGTAGAGGAGACTGTATTGGGAGCAGCAAATACAGTAGACCAAATTAAAGGAGGTGCAAGTGAAGCACTACTTCACTTGAAAGGAGTGTTTGGGGCCTTGGACACTGAGGAGGGAGGAGGTAAAGGGGCAGGTGTTGCACCTTCTGCATTGGATGGGAAGGTGTCATAGGAAGGGGATGAGGAGTTGGGGGTGATGGAGGAGTGGATCAGGATGTCACAGAGGGAAAAGTCCCAACGGAATACTGACAGGGGGCGTGAGGGGAAGATGTGTTTGGTGGTGGCATCATGCTGGAGTTGATGGAAATGAGAGGATGATCCTTTGAATGTGAGGCTGGTCGATTGAAAAGCAAGGACAAGGAGGACCCTATCATGGTTCTGGGGGGGAGGGGAAGGGGTGAGGACAGAGGTGTAGTAGATGGGTCAGACACAGGTGAGAGCCCTGTCAACTACCGTGGTGGTGGGGGGGGTGGGGGTGGTGATCCCTCAGTTAAGGGAAAAAGAAGACATGTCAGATGCTGTTTTGGAAGAAGGCATCATCAGAACGGAGGCGGAGGAACTGAGAGAATGGGATGGAGTCCTTACAGGAAGCAGGATGTGAGGAGCTGCAGTCAAGGTAGCTGTGGGAGTCAGTGGGCTTGTAATGAATATTGGTAGACAGTCTATCACCAGAAATGGAGACAGAGAGGAAGGAAAGTGTTGGAGATGCACAATGTGATGGCAAGAGAGGGGTGAAAATTGGAAGCAAAATCAATAAATGTTTCCACATCCAGACATTCCTTGTTCCAGTCCTGTTTAGGCCCCCTCCCACAACTCTTCTTTCGGTACTGTTTCCGTGCTGCTTCATGCTCTCATCTGGACCTAGAGAAATTTATTGATTTTTGCTTCCAATTTCCACCTCTCTCTCATCTTCATGTTTGGACCAAGGCTGCAATGAAGTCTGAATATGAGTGGCCCTAGCAGAACCCAAACTGTAGTCATAGTTAATGTGAGCCCATCGCAATCTCCTTGGCCGGTTTCAGAGGCTATCCAGTTTATCCCCAATTAAACAACTTGTCTGCTCATGTATTTGTCGAAGATCCATGGCACTTTATGAAGAAGAGTGTTCTTCTGATGTCCTGGTCAACATTTAGCTCTCAATCAACACAAAAGAAAGAGTAATTGGTAATTCATTTGCTGTTTGTGGGACTTTGTTGCGCACAAACTAGATGTCCTCTTTGGCCATAAAAGAACGATCATTGTAGCCTTGAGTTTGCTCATTTTTTATGTTGAGATCGCTGATACTAAGTTAAAATAGTAAAATGCTTAATTCTCCTAGACTGACATCTCTTACCCTATTGGACAGAAAACAATTCTTCAAAAATAATGGAAAGACTAGGCTCGAGCCTTCACAAAACTGAAATTCTCACTCCAGCTGCATTTCTGTGAGGAGAGACCCAGTAGAGGTCAGGTGAATTCCCATATAAAGAAGAAGGAAAAACAAGGTGGTGATTCTTCACTGGGCTGCTGTTTTGCACTTCCTAATTAGATCTGGGGGGTTGAAGTAGAAGAGAAGAATCTGGCAGTGATAACCATTCTAAGAGGTTGTAAAAGGTAGAAAATGTAATAAACGGATAGTAATGTTGCTACATGAGCATTTCTAGAATATTTTAAAGTGCAATTATTAATAACAGACATATAGAATAAGCCATAGAGATCTTCAATGTTTTTGTCACTCATCGGACAATAAAATAACAATCATGAAGCCTGAACTGACTGTGTATTTATATTACAGGGACTATATTTATATCTACTGTAAGCTGGTTTTATTGAGTTACATCTTTATTTAAGTCCACTACAGTTCATGATACTTGTTCATTTTTAATATTTATGAGTATTTGTTGCTCTATTTAATCAGTATTTCGGAAATAGACAGCAAAAGTGTCAGGAAAACACATGTTTCAGGAGCTCTCTGCTCTCTAGCTCATCTTATTTAGAACAATGAGATGATCCTGCTCCTAGCCAGGCTATTAACTACAGAAGTATAAAAGCTGGACAAGAATGGCACTCTCTTGAGGTTTATTTTCCTATTTTAGCACACTTTGTTAACATTCAAAATAAATTTCCCTCTGCACTATTTCAATGCAATTGTTAACTTGTTTGTTTTAAATGGCTAACAACTGCATTAAAATAGAAGCGTGTGCAAGTATACTCAGCAGTGCCCTAAAAGAAAAAAAACCCGAGGAGTAAAAACTGACCATGTTAACAACTCTACTACAACCTTTGTGAGAAGGAAAGCCTTTTGGTAATAATTCAATTTTGATTTTTAACTTTTTTAACCCTATGTGTACCCCTACTAATGCAGGCAGTCTTCTTTCATTGACCTGCAAAGGAAGAAATCCTGAAGAGCATTCCAGGGTCAGTGACAGAAGAACCCAACTAGCAAATTCCTGCATGTTTGTTGGGATGCAGTTTTAATGGGTTCTAGGCCCCCTTGTTTTTAGGTTTAATTGCCAATCAGAATTTATTAGCAAATAACAGATAAACAAACAAGTGATATGACACCAGATGTTACGGTAAGCTAATATCGCATTTAAAAAATCAATAATTCATAACCTCTACTGAACTATAATTTATAATTAACTTTTATACACATAGCTGTGTTTTTTATATTCTCACTACTATAGAAATTTTTGATTCTTGTTAATGGTTCTATTATTTACAAAGTTCTAGATCAAAGGTTTTAACAAAGCTTCTAGTTTCAACACAGCTGAAGCCCCTGCCCCCAGCAACAAATTGGCTAATTCGCTGAAAATCACTGCTAGATGACTGTTTCCTGCACAGTGTGGGGTTATGAACTCCATTTGACCCTGACATCATGGTCCCAACCCAAAGGGGAAAATTCTGCCCCAGTATCTGTGAATGTAGTTGGTTTTATGCACCCTACAACTGAATGAAAGGAACCAATACCAAGCTACAACTTTTGTCATAGTACCCTTTTCCCAAACTCAGTTGGCTCAAAATTGCCTGTTACAGCCCACATTGATGCCTGTACAGACTTTATGCAAAACATTACTAACCATTTTCTGCATTCTCCTGGATTTTTTCTGGATTCCAAATATGTAAATCAACACCTGCAACCTGGGAACATTTCACAATTCATTCAGAAGATCAAAGCTTGGGAACATAACTATGCTGCAAATATATCTTCTGTAGAGGTTAATAATTTACATATCATAAACAATAATTTTTATGACTGAGATGGATAGGGCAACAATTTAGAATTTAAGTGGGGATCGCCATAAGTGAGAATATTATCACCATCCAATGGAGCAGTGTGGAGGGTGTTGGGCTAGCCCTTACCTAACCAGAAATGGCAAGACCTGAAAATTTTTGGCAGCCTGCTTATCTGTTTTTTGACACCTAGCGGCAACTGGATTAGATCTTAGATCCCATCAGTGGGTTTTAAGGCAGGGGGCAGATAAAATCCCTGCCACCTACCCGCACGCCCAATCTGTCTGAAATTTTATGGGGAGCAGTAAAGGCATCAGGCAGCCCACCCAATTAAGAGCCTCATCTCACCCCTGCTGTATTTTACCAGCAGCAGCTGAGGCTCACAACATGCGAGAAGCCCAGCAGCTATAATTGCACAGCTGGTGTCGGGCAAAGTGGTGAGGAGACTTCCTTTTGGGACCCATTGGAGGCACCCATCCTGCCTCCGAGGTGATATCTCATTTAAGTCTCGCCACCAACCCCAGCCTCTTGAACGCAAACCCCCACTCCTCTCAGCGAGGTCTCTAACCCCAGCCTTACTTAGGCTCCTTGGTATGGTGCGACTGCCTGTAATCCTCGCAGTGACTACTGCTCCCAGTTGGCACTGCTGGGATTACAGAGCTGCTTGCTATTCAGTTGGCCTGCAGCTCTCAAAGGCAGGGCTTCCTACCAAGATAGGGGCATAAGTCTCACTTTAAAGCAATTAATGCTGCTCCCGGAATTTAATCCCGTTGGGATTATGGGCAGGCCCCTCGACATTTTAGCCCTGTGCGCCCAGATTTTTGGTATTACAGATACCTCCAGGAAACTGTATCATCCATCAGGTCAGCAGACGAAAACTGGACACAATATTTTGAATAAAGCCTAACCAAGGCCTCATAAAAAAGTAATTACAGCACTTTTTGTTTGTTACAAATATAAATTGTACACAATTCAATTGTTATGTTTTGGGACTGTGTCTTTAATTTAGGGTAAAATGGAGGAATGCAGGCGACTTTGTGACTTGTTCTGAATTCTGCCCGACAACAAGCTTGGATGGATTGCTTGTTAAAAGTTAAAGAGGGGCTCAGATTATTTTACTAGGGAAAAGGGTGCAAGATATTCATGCCTGTAACCAATGACCTGAGCAGCTGTGCTGACAGTAGACAGACTGAAAGGCCAGAATTTTCATAAAGACGGAGAGCCGCTCCCTCATAACGAAAATGACAGTGGAGGCCCAGATCTGGAAGTCCTTCCTGAACACAGCACCTACCTTTATCATGTGGTGGGGGGGGGGTAATGGCGGCAGGTTTTAATGTGCACATCTGAGGTTCACAGAGGCAGCCAGATGTGTTAAATTGCAGCTGCCCCAGTCTGATCTAATTTTCACTGGTGGGATGTACAAAACATGACTTGTGCAGTTTGGACCTGGTAGGAGAAGGTCTAAAGCTGCAGGACTTCTTTGGTGAGGAAGGTACCCTTTTGGATAGGTTTCCCAGGACAACTTTGGCAGAGGACTGCCCTTTGGGAGAGGTAAGCTGCTCTTTGGGAGAGGTAAGGTGCCCTTTGGGGTTATTAAAATTAGACATGAATGTGCATAAAAAGTTGGAACTGTCAAGCTCATTGGAACTGTCAAAAGGACTTTTCAACAGAGCTGTCAAAAGGAGCTGTCAACTGAGCTCTCAAAAATGGTTATCAAAAAGAGCTATCAATAGAGCTGCCAGAAGGGGCTGTCGAGGCATTTAGAACTTCTGCCCTTTAAAGATTTTAAAGAACTGTCTGCGATGTTTTTAAAAAGTCAGTGCTTGCTATTTCTGTCCATTGACATAAGCCTGAGAGTTATTATTACAGGAATATGTGACTGATTTCACAACTTTTCATTATCACAGTGAGTGCCTGTCATTTCACAGTTTGATTGGCAGCTCCAAATGGTTGTAAACTCTTTGAAATGGAACTATGAATTCCAATGCTTTTTTTGTAAGGGTCTAAAAGGTTAAATGTAGTAAATGGGTTTTTATCAATGAGAGTGTTTTTTTATTGTGAATTCTTCAATAGATGCTCAAGAACTTTATTTTTACTAATCGCAGCATGGGTCCTGAGGTTTGACCATGGTGAATACTGGGTGAGTTAGCATAGTAGGTGTATGGACAAAGGGTGATGGATGGGGCCATGGGTTGCACTAAGTTGGCATAGGGGCTAAAAAGGGCAATGGGGAAGGGGGAATATGAGAGGCCATGGGAGACAGGTGGGGGGGGCATGAGGTGGTACTGGTTGACATGGATGGGGCATGGGGGTGTGAGGGGTAAGGATTGAAGGGCTGTTCTTCTTAAAAAAAAACTTCAACAATGCCAGTCCACCAAGGCAGGTCTTCCACCCAGCCTGAAGCCACACCCAGCAGCCTCCTCATTCTGGGGTCAGCCACCACGATTCCCATTTTCATCCGCCATCCCAGGCTGAAAATCCAACCGTTTGGAGCACTTTCTCCCAGGTTGGGTTTGTGGAGCTGGGAATTGTCCCAACTCTGTGCTCCTGATCTTGGGGCGAAAAATCAGGCCCTAGTCTCCAAGTCCCAAGTGGTGTTAGGAATGTCAGATTTTATAAACAGTTATACTTGAAACTGATTAGTTAATTCCAAAATAGAAATGAGTTTGCAGTCGAGAGGATAGCTAATCCACATTTCTGCCTGGCTACAAGGCCCATGATTCACATTGCCATGGAGATTGGTTTTGAAAGTGGTACAGTCCATTGGAAGCCATTGTAGATCATGTTGCAGATTTTCCCAAAATATCACTGAATCTAACAGACGTGGTCAGCCTGCAAGAATCTGGAAGACAGAAAGAGCATAAAAATAGAGAAACCAGTTCTGCTCCTTAAGCAGAGAAAATGCTGGCCGTGTTGGTCACCACACAAAATACAGGTCAAAGCTCAGATTCAGATTGAAGAAACTAAATTCATGAGGATTTAAATGAGATTGGATGATTCAACTAGCTTTGGCTAGAGTGAAGAATCTCCAGTCCAGCACTTACTGTGAAAGTCAATTTAGAGATTAGAAGTTATCCAGTTGGAAAAGAAAAGGAAGAAAGTCATCTGGAGCTGAGAATAGCTTTGGGCTGGTTCCTGGAGATTGAAGTGTCCACTTAAGGGACAGAGTAAAGTGTAACTGGAAATTTTCTGCCAGCTTAAAAGTTAAACGGGGGGTCTTCTCTGTAGTTTAGAGTACAAGTTGCCTAGTAAATACTATTCAGACAATTTCCAGAATTATACATCACGCAAGCAGACGCACACCTGACCCAAAAGGATGTGAAATAGCATAAGATGACGTCGGGCGAGCGTCCTGAAGTCATCCCGCACACGAGTAATCTTCAGGTCGGCAGTCATGCGGTGTCAAAGCCATGCCTGCCAACAATTAAAGTGCCACTTAAGGCCATTAAAAAGCCAATTGTACTCAATTTTACATTGCCCATGCGATTTCATGTTCATTGCATGGGGAAAACGGGCAGGCAGGCAGCCCAATTTAAATGAAACCTCATCCAAGGGCAGGATAAATGGGTCTGCCACATTGCCATTGTGAGTAGTGAGGCATTTAAGAGATAGTTTGCTCTTGGTTGTTTATTTGAACTTGACAGCTTCATCTCCATTCTGAGCTTCATTCTTAGCATTTCTAGCCTTCATTTCAAGATTCATTGGTGTCTCCAAGTCCCCCGGAGGATTTTCACCATGTGGACCCTTCCAGACACCAGACAGCCTTCTGTTACCCTGGTAATGGGGATTGTGGTCTCTGCTGGTGGCACTTCCTCTAAGGAGGAAGAGAGGGGCAGAAGGGAGAGGAGGCCAGGTGTCCCTTTGCAGCTTCCAGGGGAGCAATCTGTGGGAGGAGAGGTGCAGACACAAGGGGCACAGGGCCAGCAGGTAGTCCAAGGTGGAAGGGGCCACAGAAGATGCCACTATCCTGCCGCCAAAGGTTTACAGGCAGCGATGCAGCTATCTCAACGTGTCTGAGGTGCAATGCCGAAGGAGGCTTCGCCTCTCCAGGGAGGCTGTGATCTCCATTTGTCAGATGATTGGGCCTGAGGTCACCTCCAACTGTGTGGGTGGACACTGCATGCCAGTGGCTCTGAAGATCACAGTGGCCCTCAACTTCTGTGCCTCCAGCTGTTTCCAGGAGTCAGTAGGGGATCTTTGTGGAGTGTCCCAATCAGCTGTCCATAGTTGTGTCAAGCTGGTGACTGATGTGCTGTTCAGACAACTAATTCATTTCCATATGGACAAGGCCAACCAGGCTGGGCGAGCCAGAGGCTTTGCAGCAAATGCTGGATTCCCCCAAATCCAGGGTGCAATCGACTGCACACATGTAACCATCAAGGCACCAGGTGAGCCGGGTGCCTTTGGCAACAGGAAGGGATTTTACTCCGTGAACATCGAGATAGTTTTTGACCACAAGATGCAGGTTCTGCAAGTTTGTGCAAGGAACCCTGGCAGCTCCCATGAGGCTTACATCCTCAGACACTCACAGGTGCCAAGGCTGTTCACTGCTCCAGCTCGACTGGATGGATGGCTGCTGGGTGATGAGGACTGTCCCTTGAAAAGGTGGCTTCTGACTCCTCTCCGTTACCTAAGAACAGAGGCAGAGCAGTATTACAATAGGAGACATGCTTCCACAAGGGCGGTGATAGAGAGGGCCATAGGTCTTCTGAAGATCTGCTTCCAGTGCCTGGACCGTTAAGGGGGAGCGCTACAATTCCCTCTAGAGTGGGTGTCACTGATGGTGGTTGCATGCTGCGCTCTCCACAATCTGGATCTGGCAAGAGGGGACCCACTGGAGGAAAAGGATCTTGAAGCAGTTCCACAGGCCACAGATGATGAATCCAGTGGTGAGTCAGAAGAGGAGCATGGTGAGGACATGGAGCGGGGCCTCTGGATCCTTTATTAAGGCAGGGGCTCCTTCAGTTAGGCTACCAAAAATCTGCTCCCACCTCATGCCAGGGGTGCTGCCTCCATCCCGGATGTTTGAAATGACCCTTGCCTTTGAACCCAAAGTCCACTCAGTGCCTGTGCAATAAAGTTTAGAGCCACTCATGCCCAGCATTAGATACCGACATGCCCTGCACCCACAAAACAAGTGATGCATCCTCAGGCTGATAAGACAAAAGCAAAATTTATATTATGTTGGCACTCACATCAAATGAACATAACAATATATGTTGTTAATGGTAACAACAGTAAACAGATTAACAAAACATGGCAGAACGGAAGGTCTCCATGCCCAACATAAACAGGTGGAACCAAACTCAACATTTTATTCATCCTTAAATTTCATGGGGAAAATATCTTGAGAGCAAAGATGCTTACGTTAGCTTTGCTTCATTAACCATTGGTTAAAGATTAGAACAAAGATTTAATTTCACCAGAATTTCACTTTCTACAATAAGTTAACCGAGAAATTGTTCAAATTTTCTGTACTAATGGAAGCAAGCCTGTACAAAAATGATGTGTAATATTTTGGTGGTAAAATGGAGAATATGGCAACTACAGAAAAGACATGAAGGAGGAATTATTCAAAGAGAAGAAAGAGAATTTCTGTCACACTTCCAACGAGAGGCATGGCAGCAGAGTGAGGGCCGCACTGAGAATTTTCTTTATCTTTGGGGTTCACCAAGGGTACAGTAGTTATGTTACTGGAGTAGTTATCCAGAGAAGATCAGCTGATGTTTCCAGCCAATGGTAAGGCCATTATTCCAGTCTCCTGGACAGATTCTGCAGATTCTCCCCAGGCAGCCTCCAGGGAGCTGCCTCTGCCCAATTTTAAATCACCCATCAGGTCGCCATTGAACCCGGCGCCCTACAGGCTCCTGCCCCATACAGCCCTTCCCGACCATTTCACGCGGGACGGACTTTAATTGGCCATCCAGCGTGAAACCGCGTTTGCAATGCGACCACGGCCGGGAACGGATTCCACATCCACTTCTGCTCCTGCCAATTTGGCGTGGATGCCAAGCGTGAAATTCAGGCCAATGTTACTTTTAGCTTAAAGTCTTGAAACTAGAATTCTTGTGCCATCCTTCCAGCCAGCCACTGGGAATTCAAATAACTTTCCAAAAATTATTAGTCTCTACAGGACCATGACATGGACCAGAAATTTTCCCTCTTCAGGCGGGCTCGGTGGGAGTGGGCGGGGGCAATCGGGAAGCCGACCGCCGCCCGAAGTCGGCTCCGCACTGCGATTGCATGCGGATGGGCATATTAAGGCCTGCCCTGCATGGATCCTGAGCTCAGCGCTGCCTGTGTGGGCGGGGGGAGGGGGGAGATGGGAGAGTGGGCCTGGCGTGCAGTTGGCACATAGGCGCGAAGGAGCATGGTGCTGCCTCAGGGAGATTGAAGCACTTTTTTAAAATAATGAATAAAGACAGTAAAAAAAATTTAAGAACATGTCCCCTCATGTGCGCTGTCACATGAGCTGGGACATGTTTGTAATTCAAAAATAAAGTTTTTATTTAATGTTTTTTTGCTTTAGGAAACCTCATCCCGGTCATGGATGAGGTTTCCTAAAAAATGTTGGATGGGCAGCGTAAATTTGATTTCAATTAGCTTGTTAATGGCCTTAAAAGGCCCTTCAATTCTCAACGGGCATGCAACCGACTCTGGCACGTGCCCGCTAAACACACGCATGCCTGACTTCATCACACGTCATTTTACACTTGGGCATGTCAGCGCGCACCCGCACACCGAGAGTAAAATTCTGCCCTTGTTTATATTTAATTATCCTAGCAACATATCTTTTATGTCTTGAGTCTATGAGTTCACTAGTCGAGTAAATTCAAATTGCATGCCTTCATATACACTTGTTATTTAGTGCTAACTATCAATAACGGAGGGAGACCGACATAAGAACAAACTGTGATTGTTTATTGCAACAGAAGACAGAGCACTAAATCCTTGTGTGCTCCCACCACCAACTCCAGCTTTAGACTTAGTTAACTAGTAGACCGCACTGTACGTTGATTGGTCAGTACTGTCACATGGTTAGTCCACTTGCATTCTCTTAAAGTACCTGGTACTCTACTACATCCCTCCCCCTTTACTTAAAAAATACAGTTGACAAACTTAATAACATGTGGGGCTGTATTTTTCCTATGGTGGGTGGGCTGTACAGGAGCGGGCGGGGGTGGGCATGGAACCAGTCGCTGCCTGCGATCGGCTGTGCACCGCCATTTTACGCAGGCGGGCCAATTAAGGCCCGTCCAGTGTAATATACAGCCAGTAGAGCTCAGCGCTACCTATGCAGGCTGGGGAGGAGGGAGAGTCAGGGCCAGTGCGAAAGAGTGGAGCAATCTCCCTGAGGCATGGAGCTGCCTCAGGGAGATTGAATGGTTATGAAAATAATTAAAGAATCAATTGAAAAAATTTATTCAAACATGTCCCCTCATGTCATTGTGTCACATGAATTGGGACATGTTTGCAAAGGTGGGAAAATGTATTTATTTATTTTATAAAAGCTTCAGGAAGCCTGATCCCGCCTGTGGATGAGGTTTCCTGAAAAACGCGAGGGCCGCTTGGGCTTTTCGCCTGCCCGCCAACCTTAAGGTTGGACGGGCAGAATTCTTAAGTACTTTAATTAATTTCTTAATGGCCTTAATAGGCCCTTAACATTTTAGTGGGTGCGCAGCCGACTTTGGCTGCGCGCCCACCAAACAAAATATCGCGATGGCGCGCAGTGACGTCAGGACGCACACCCGACATCATTGCGTGTCATTTTACCCGTCAGCGTGTCAGGCCTGCCCCCGCATTCTGAGTGGGAGCTTCTGCCCATGAACTATTTACACTAATAGCTATTTACCAATCAATTCTCTCAGGAGGCTTTCTCAGACACGTTGAGCATCGCAGTTCAACAACCTCCATTTAACGGGTTGTCCATTGACTATAACGACTACTTGGATTGGCTCAGTTCTACCCACTTTCAGGTTATATAAGGAATGAATGTCTGATTCTATTTCTTCTGGTTCTTCCATGAGACATATGTCACGATTTCTTCTTTGGTCTTTAAAATGCTGTCTCAGCCTATCTCTTCAGTGCCACCTTATGTGACCATAGCTACAGCAGAAAAAGCATTCGACTTGTTTGAATTGTCCATCACCCACATGATGCCTGGATACATTTCTCTCATTCATTTTGTGGGTTTTCACTGCAGTACTGCTGTTTTTTACTGATCTGTAAATAGGGGGCATTTCCTGCCTTTTTGTGGGGTCTGATGTTTTTGCGCCTTTTGTTGCTGCTCTCTCCCACCCCACCAGATGGATGACACCATTTTGTGCATCTCTTACAGCTTCCGAATTTCTAGCAGCACTCTCCATGGCCATGGTTATTTCTAATGCCTTACTGAAGTCTAGGTTAGCTTCGACTAGCAAACACCTTTTGAATAGTATCACCTCCAATCCCGCATATCAGTCAATTTCTCAACATATCACTAATGGACATTCCGAATTCGCAATGCTCACTTAGTGCCTTTAAAATGACAACATAGTCAGTTATTGTCTCCCCTGGAAGCCTTTTCCTTGAATTGAACTTGAAGCACTGCACAGTGACTGAGGGCTTTGGCCTCAGGTGGTTTTGTACAACTTTTATTAACTCGTTGAAAGTCTTTGATTCGGGGTATTAGGTGACATGAGGTTGCAGATCAACCTATACGTTTTGCTCCTGCATGTGGACAAAAGAATCGCCCTCTTCTTTTCCTCCCCCACAATGTCATTAGCAGTAAAAAAACACTGGGCATTCGACATACTGAGACCAGTCACCTGAAATGGCGTTAAATGGATCGACACGCCCAAACTGCAGCATTATAAATGACTGCAAAGGGACTGCGCTTACAATGGCTTCCCAGTTAATGACAAATTCAAGTATTTGGCTTACCGCGGCTTTCTTGGCTGCCATCAATTGATTTGCATTTTGCCTTCTGCAGGGCTGCCCTCTCTCTGGGGCCTCTTATGATTTTCTGTCCATACCCATTTTTTTTGCATGTACCTCTTTAAATGTATTGCCACTTTAAGAACAGTCACTGTCTTTTTCCAACTCCGTCTCTGCAGCTGTCGGCTTTTCTGTGCTGGGTTTTGCGCTCTTTTTGAGTTTTGGTGGGATTCCTGCGATTGCAATTCTGCAGGGTTTTTTTCTTTTCTCTAAAAGCAGCACTGCTTCCTGCTCTGATTGCCGTCTATTTTACAACATAAGTACAGATTCTGTTTCTAATGTTTTGCTTACCCGTCTTGTGGATTCTTACTCAGGGGTCTAACAATTTTGCTATATTCAGCCTTGTTGCCAGTATTTTGAGTTCACTAGCCAAGTAAACTCAAATTGCATGCCTTTATATACATTTGTTAGTTGATGCTATCAATAACGGAGAGAGACCGACATAAGAACAAACTGTGATTGTTTATTGCAACAGAAGGCAGAGCACTAAATACTTGCATTCTCCCACAACCACCTCCAGCTCTAGGCTTACAGTTAACCAGTAGCCCACACTGAACACTGATTGGTCAGTACTGTCACTTGGCTAGTTCACTTGCATTCTCTTAAATGTATATGGTACTCCACTTTACCATAATATCCTAATACTGCTTTGGTAGCAGCAGCCTCATGTCACTTGTCATGAACCTTCAAAGATTCATCTGCTTATAACATCCAGATACATCTCCAGCTCAACAGCCTTCAGGTACACAACATTGGTGTATGCATACTTGGTTTGACCCTGCCCATATGCATAACACTACATTTATCATTATTAATATATATTGGGCAGGTTTACAGGCTTCCTTATTATTTTAACTACCAGTATTTATATCAATTTTAATCAAATATACAAATTTTCTTGGTTTCATTCAGCAGTTGTTTCTATTTTATGAAAACCCTATGCTAGGTTGTGATTTGTATGGTGCTACATATTATTAACTGAACAGCAAATGATCCGACAATAGGAGTAAGCACATTGTAGCAATCACGCTCCAGTGTATCTCTTTATTGTTTTTGTTATTTTTTGAAGGAATACTCAAGAGGTTCTGGAAATAAAGTAGCCATTTATGAGCACAACAATTTGAGTGTTTATTTGGATTTAACAGTGGCAGCAAGGATGGGGTTCTGACAAAATATGCCTTTCTACCCCTCCAATGGCTGATGATTCCTTCTTGAAGTTTAGAGCTAGCCTACTTTTCACTGACCTATAATGACACAGTTACAAATGTTAATTCTCTCCACTCACACTGCATATTCTTCTCACTTTTTACCTCATCTTCCGGTCTAAAGATATATCCTCTCATAAGCTTCTTCATCAACAATTTACACAACTGTGGGGCCTCCTGTAGTTTTCCTTGTTATAAACATTTGAAAGCAAATATAACATCCTCTTCCAAGTATAGTATTGATTACTCTTTCCGTAAAAAAACAATTTCTTGATATCAGGCTTTTATCAAGTTTGAACCTGTGTCTTCTTGCTCTGGTCTCATAAGTTAATATAGTGACTTTCCATACCTTCTTACTTATCTTCATAAAATTCTCTCTTCAGACACTTTCTGTAAAGACCAAATGCTTTAAGTTTGTCATGTCTTTCCTCATAGCTTTGGAACTGGGATTAGCCTTGTGGTTCTTCTCCGTGCTTTTCACATGGAAGACTTCCTTGTGTCTCAGTGACCAGAACCGGATTCAATTCTCAAGGTTCAAAGAAAGATGTTACTCCTTCAATACACCTCCAATTTATAGCTGCACTCTCCCCCTTCAATAGCTTTCCCTTCAGTTGCCTGAGATACTCTTTCTGTAATTCCCTCCCCCCAGTTCACAAAGGTATTCTACCTCCTCAATTTTGTCCTTCCCTACAGGTGCTGATTGTAATCCCTACCCAACGCTGCTGCTTTGATCCAACATCATACTCAATGCTGTGGGGGAATTTCTGATTTATTGCCAGATCTAAGTAGGGTCCCTAATTGAAGCAGCAGTGTCAGGTTCAAGCTGCAGTTTCGATTGGCCCTATGAAAATCATCAATCATGGCAGTGCAGCAATTTCCTGGCCAGATTTTTTGGGGCAGCAGATCATGGGACTGTTGCAGCTGCCCATGGGGTTTAAAATATAACCATCCTAAAAACTGTGTATGGCTGTGTGTCACTGACAATATTATGTACTATGTGTTAGGGAACCTTTATGAAAGCAAGCTGTGTAGAAATGGCCAATTGCAGTCCACATGCCCTAATTAGATTGGAGCTTTCTCTTCCTTTTTCTTCTTTTTCACAACTGAGTTCAGCAGTTCTCTTTCCCCTTTGGCTCCATGGGATGTAGAGATGTGTAGACAAAGGCCAGGAATTTCTTTGGAAATGTTTCCAGGAAACTCCTGGTCAAGGTGATAACTTAAAGCTCTGAAACATAGGGTAAATTTCCTACTTCTACATTCAGGCTTGTAGCATCATATACTGGGACACAGATTTCAATAGTGGGTTAGGCCAGTAACACCTGTTACGCAGCTCTTAACTTAAAATGGGTAAAAAAAAATGTTTGGGCCATGTTAAAACTGCATTATCCTTCAAGCCTGGCATTCTGATGTACACTTCCAACATACAATGCCACAAGTTAGGGTACAAAGTGAAAGACTGACTGCAATATACTGAAATATGTACCTTCTGCAGCTGCCACTGCCTTATGATAGTATCGGTCATGAACTGGTGTATGCCTTACTGAGTTCATTGCCGCCTGGAGCCCAGTGAAATAGGACAAAAATGTGCTTTGATGAGACTGCTTGCAGCTTGATATGTAGCCTTATTTTGATGATTGCTAATATACTGTTCCAGAACTCCATCCAAACTAGCTTATGTAAAAGAGGGAGAGAGACAGATGTCAGTATTTGTGTGGCCTTTGTTTACTGCGTGAAATTTGTTTGCAGAAAATGAGAGATTGTCGCACTGGGAAATGGAACTTCTCATCAACCCAACAGCATTATCAAACAAAATGTTAAATAAAACTCCATCCACCCTCTCCCAGTAATATGCCTCAATTCCAGCCTTGTAAGAACAAATCAGGAAGGAGTGTGATGGAATACTCTCCACTTGTCTGGATGAGTGCAGCTCCCACAACACTCAAAAAGCTTGACACCATCCAGGACAAAGCAGCCTGCTTGATTGGCACCACATTCACAAACATTCATTCACTCCACCACTGACACACAGTAGCAGCAGTATATACCATCTACAAGATGCACTGCAGGAATTCACTAAGGCTCCTTCAACAGCATCTTCCAAAACCAACAACCACAACCATCTAGAAAGACAAGGGCAGCAGATAGATGGGAACACCACCACCTGGAAGTTCCCCTCAAAGTAACTCATCAGCCTTACTTGGAAATATATCACCGTTCCTTCACTGTCGCTGAGTCAAAACCCTGGAACTCCTTTCCTAACAGCACTGTTGGTGTACCTACATCACATGGACTGCAGTGGTTGAAGAAGTCAGCTCTACCATCATCTTCTAAGGAAAACTAGGGATGGGCAATAAATGCTGGCCCAGCCAACAAAGCTCACATCCCGTGAATGAATAAAAGAAAATAACATCCATTTCTGGGAAAGTATTACATTTTGTGAGAAAAAAAAATCTGTACTTTAATTATAATATCACAGTCAACTATTTACCTTACATTATTTACCTACAGTTTAAAAGAATGAGAAGTGATCTCATTGAAGCATACAAAATTCTTACAGGGCTCAACAGGGTAGTTGCAGTGAGGATGTTTCCTCTGGCTGGGAGGTCTAAAACCAGGGGACATGGTCTCAGAATAAGAGGTAGATTGTTCAGGGCTGAGATGAGGAGGAATTTCTTCACTCAGAGTGTGGTGACTTGTTCAGAATTCTCTACCCCAGAGAGCTCAAAACATTGAGTATGTTCAAGACATAGATCAATAGATTTCTAGATATTAAAGATATCAAGGGATATTGAGATAGTGCAGAAAAATGGCATTGAGATAGAAGATCAGCCATGATCTATTGAATGGCAGAGCAGGCTTGAGGGCTGAATGGTTTACTCCTGCTCCTATTTCCGATGTTCCAATGTTATAGTAAGGATACCTTAAGAAACACTCTGCAGCCAAATTTTCTAATGCAGTTGCAATTTATACCAAAATGGTTAGAAACAGGTTTTGACATGAAAACAAATGTGCTATTTGTATTCAACTTACTAAGGTCATCACATTATCATAATTATACAGAGCTCCAGCTATAGATTTGGAAAAGGACAGAAAGCAAATGAGTGGTTGGAGTGGAAAACTGCAAAACTTAAAGGGATGGAGAAAGCAGAGTGGCAACATTTCTGAAAAGCACAAAAGACATTTCAACTCATCGGCAGCCTTTTCCAAAGCGGAAGGAGATTTAGATGGGGCAGGCAAAAAATTAAGGAAGAGGAAACCCAAGCTGCAGGCATCAATCTACATTCAGGTAATGGACAAGCTCCACATCTGATCCTGTTTGATAAGTGCTGAAATCAAGGTGGTGCGAGTCTCCAGCAACAGTTAACATCACTTATTCATTGGTACAAACATTGTTAAGCTTCCTCAATTAACATTAAGAAATGGCAAATCCGATTGTTTGCTCTATCTCTACATGTTCCAAACTCATATCACTCAAACATTATCAGGAATATTATAGAGTATTTAAATATATACAGTAACATGCAAATACCCTAACTGCACTGATTATACATTCTTAAGGTAAACTTCTCAAATATTTTCCTCTGCCATTCCATCAAACTTTATACACAATCTGTAATGGGGGCAGGAGAGGAAGAGTGGGTGGACAGGCATTCCATTGGTTCCCTGTCACCCAATGTTAATTCCAGGATTTTCCACCAGAAATGGAAAATGTTGTGTTTCCTCACAACATTTAATAAGTATTTAGATGAGCACTTGAAATGCCACAGCATACAGGGCTATGGGTCAAGTACTGAAAAATGGGATTAGAATAGATAGGTGCTTGATGGTCTGCAAGGACACAATGGGCCAAAAGGCCTATTTCTGTGCTGTATAACTCTATGACTAAGTGATATAATGTCTACCCAAATACAACTGGTTGCATTATAAAAAGACACCATGATAGGAAGACATATTTCCCATCATTTCCAGCTTAGCATCACTGCGTACAAGGAATACTACTGTCTTAATTTGGCTACATCGATACCACGACCTGTGGGAGTGGTTTGGAGATTTCAATTTAAAGGGAATCTTTATCGAAGGCAAGTAATGATATTGCAATTGCACAAGGCAAAGTGAGAATTCTACAAAATTTTAACTTAAAAAAAATAATTGCATAATCTTTAGTCAGCACCCAGCAGCTACTTTACACATTATACTTCAGCAAGGTGCCACAGCAATTTTATGAACATACAAACATACAAACAAGGAGCAGGAGTAGGCCATTCAACCCCTTAAGCATGCTCTGCCATTTAATAAGATTTTGGTTGATCTGACAGTAACCTGAAATCTGCATCCCACCTACCCCTGATAACCTATCACCCCCTTGCTTACCAAGGATCTATCCAACTCTGCCTTAAAAATATTCAAAGACTCTGCTTCCACCACCTTTTCAGGAAGAGAGTTCCAAAGACTCATGACCCTCCGAGTGAAAAAATTTCTCCTCATCTCTGTTTTAAATGGGCTGCCCCTTACCTGAGAACATGATACAGCAATGATGTAATCATCCCCTGTGCCCATCCAAATTGTGATAATTGCCCTGACCTCAGGAAATTGACTGGGGTCGGGGCACTGATACGGAGCTGGAGGCAGTCTTGCCCTCTGGAAGGTCTGGCCACCATTGTAGCAAAGAAAGCAAAACACTCCATTATCTTTAGGCTGTAAATAAAGCATTAGCTATATTGAACTCTGATTGTGGCATCAAGTAGAAGATTAATCATAGACACACATAAGTCCAAGATAGATAAACCATTCAAAATGATTCCCACCTGTATCAAAGATTCATTGTTCCATATTGTAAAAGAAAGCCACAATTTACAAAAACATGCCGAATAACAGTGGGGAAAAGGAAGAAAAGTGAATTTTTTCTGATATTAAATTCCACAAATCTTAAGTGCTAAACACAGGAGAATGAAGAGAAAAAGAAGTACACAGCATTTTGATGGTATATATGAAATGTGAGAGCTCTGCAGGCATTTAAGAGAGAAAAAGACTTCAGACAACCAAGAGATAAAACTATTCAGTCAAATACACATGTAGAATCTCGTAGATGAATGGGCCATAATTTGACACAGCAGGGTTGTCATTGTTTTTGCACATATAGGTTTTAAAATGTTCTGTGTTGCTGATAATGAAACTGGTAATATTGCAGCAAGGTAAACAGGACAACTGGAACCTGAGTGAACAGAGCACATGGCTGTGTATCAATTTAATCAATCATTTTGAAGGATTGCGATATAAACAACACAAGGACTGTGAAGGAAGTATAAATTAAAGAGGAGTGAATTCAATGTCAAATCAGTTACAGAAGGGGAAATAAAGAGAGAAAGAAAGATTAGTTTAAGAGAGAGAAAAAAGAAACAGAAAGGAAAAGTTTTTAAAAAGTTTAAAATAATATATTTTTTAAATCTCCAACAACAATTAATACCTGAAGGAATTAGATGTCACACTTCTAAAAGATGATTTTCAGTACCAGAGAGATTTATTAGCAGTACTTATCATTTATCATATTGTTAAAAGCGTACTTAGCCTTGAAACGGCAAGTCATAACTTTCTGCGGTGAGTTTAGTTCGTTTTTACCACACAAATTTAGCAACTACCCACCATTCAATGCATTTCGAAGGTGAGACAAACAGGAAGATGATGTTTTCATGAAGATTACAGCAGGACAGCACAGCTTGGGTAACAACTTCTGGATATCCACATTAAATGCGCATCTGTGCCTTATCTGAAATTGCTGTACAATATGCAACTAAATAATGGCAATTCCATTAGCCTCACTTTCATTTTAACAGGAAAACCTGGCCCAATAATTAACTACTGTATTTCAAAATTTTAACGTTCGTTGTAACCAGACATCCTTGAGAAATTTCCTTTCCACAAAGTTAATCATATCAAAGTTACAATTATAGGATTTCAATCCCTGAGGACATGTAAGCTCATCTGGTCTCCATACATGGTAATGACATTTCAAATTGTAAGATGGTTAGCCAGATTATTACATTCTTACATATCTAGGTCATAAATTAGGTTGCTAAATCCTTTTAGGATTAATCAGATCCAATGTTTGAACAAACCATCACTCAACAAATTACATCATTTTGGACCTTATGTGCTGTACACTTAGATAACACGTCCAGTAAACTTCCATTCTGTGCGTTGTAACTAGTCAGGGCACATGCTGATCAAATTACTGCCCTAGTAATAACATGCACACACCAAGAACATACTATAAATGCTAATCAGGCACAAGCTTTGGACACTTCAGCAATCTAAGTGCTGATAGTTGATAACCCTACTATTGATAAAACATCTTTGCTTTTGCACTGTAGTAGTCTAGCACCATTTCTGACCACTTAACTGCATGATCCGTTAATATCCACAACAACCCTTTGCAACTGATCTTCTAGGAGACCATAAACTGTTTAGGTAATATAGTAAAATATGGGCCTTAAGGAATATATATCCAAGAAGTTTATTTCTGTCTCAAATAGTCAACTTCTCTTGAACATGACATGGTTCAAACATGGCCAAAAGAGCTGAACTCCAAAGATGAAGTGACAGTGACTGCCCTTGACATCAAGGCAGCATTGGACCGAGTGTGGCATCAAGGAGCATGAGCAAAACTGGAGTCAACAGGAATCAGGGAAAAACTCTCCGCTGGTTGGTGTCATACCTAGCACAAGGAAGGTGGTTGGGTTTGTTGGAGGTCAGTCATCTCAGCTCCAGGACATCACTGCAGGAGTTCCTCAGGTAGTGCCCTAGGCCCAAACATCTTCAGCTGCCTCATCAATGACCTTCCTTCCACAATAAGGTCAGAAGTGAGGATGTTAGCTGATAATTGCACAATGTTCAGCACCATTTGTGACTTCTCAATACAGAGGGCAGGATTTTCAGGTCATCAGGTGAGCGCGGTGGGTGGGCCCAGGAGTGGCTGGGTAACGGGCCACCACCTGTGATCAACCCCCGACTGCGATTTCACACTGGCTGGCCAATTAACAGCCAGCCAGCGTGAAAGGCAAGCTGAAAGGGTCAACACTGCTGGGATGGGGCGGGAGGAGTGCGAGCATGGAAGTCCGCACAGGTGTGGGGAGCATGCAATGCAAGCTCCCTGAAGGCAGAGAGCTGCCTCAGGGAGCTGAAAAATTTTTACATCAAAAATAACGATTTGGAAAGTGTGAAAAATATATCCCACATAGGACTCACTCACGTACATATATACATAATAAAATTTATGTCAAAACATTTTTATTTTTTAAAATTAATGTCGGAAACCTCATCCCACCCATAGATAAGCTTTCCTCAAAAATGCAAAGGCCACCTGACCAATTCGCCCGACTGCCAACCATAACACTGAACGGGCAGTGAAAATCTCTGTTAATTAATGATTAATAGGACTCTTAAATGTCGGTAGACACTCACGCCCACCCGCCAACCAAAATATTGCACAGGGGGCGATGATGTCGGGATACTCACCTAACGTCATCATGCACTATTTCATGCTCGAGCATGTCGGGTGAACACCTGCACGCCAAGCAGAAAATTCTGTCCAGAAGCATTCTGTCTATTCTGGACAATATCCAGACTTGGGCTGACAAGTGGCAAGTAACATTCATGCCACAGCAGTGCCAGGCAATGACCATCTCCAACAAGGGTGAATCTAATCATCGCCCATTGACATTCAATGGCATCATGATCACTGAATCCCTCACAATCAACATTGACCAGAAACTCAACTGGACCAACCATATTAATACTGTGGCTACAAGAGCAGGTCAGAGCCTAGGAATCCTGCAGCAAATAAATCATCTCCTGACTTCCCAATCTACAAGGCACAAGTCAGGAGTGTGATGGAATATACTCTACTTGCCTGGATGAATACAGCTCCAACAACACAAGAAGTTTGATGCCATCCAGCTCACTTGATTGGCACCCCATCCACAAACATTCACTCCCTCCGCCACCGACGCACAGTGGCAGCAAAGTGCACGATCTACAAGATGCACTGCAGGAACTCACCAAGACTCCTTACTCAGCAACTTCCAAACCCACGACCGCAACCATCTAGAAGGACAAGGGCAGCAGAAGCATGGGAACACCACCACCTGGAAGTTCCCCTCCAAGCCAGACACCATCCTGAGTTGGAAATATATCACTGTTCCTTCACTGTCGCTGTGTCAAAATCTTGGAACTCCCTTCTTAACAGCACTGTGGGTGTAACTACACCACATGGTCTGCAGTGGTTCAAGAAGGCAGCTCGCCACCACCTTCTCAAGGCAATTGGTGATGGGCAATAAATGCTGGCCTAGACTGCAACACCCACATCCCATGAATGAACAAAAAATAAAGTCATTCACTTCAACAATCAAACAGGCAGATCTCCTGTTCTTGCACTGCAACCATAAAGGATATAGTATGTGTCATTTGAGCAATGACATTTGACAAGTGTAGCATGCTTGAGAGGAAAAGGTAACTTTGAACCTATGGTTCATAAAGCTTTCCACCACTGGTTCGTAAAGCTTTCCATCACTGTCTGCTATAGGCTAATTGATGGAGATTGATTGCAATGATTAATCAACACTTCCATTATCATTGTATCATACCAACTACCAGGACTGTAGAAAGTGATCAAGGTAGATTTTGGTCTTTTCTTGTCTGACAATTTCTATGTTCCTATGGTATAAATATGTAAAGAAGAGGGATCTAATCATAGATCTTCTTTGTTTGAAGGGTAATTTAAAGTTGATTACTGTATGTAGAGTTCTAAAATTGTCTGAACTCACCTCTGAGGAAATTAAAAGCATTTTGATGAATCTAATGAGCTCCCTCTACAAAAGGTAATTAAATAACCTTTAATGTCACCTCTCTCAGGAATTGTAGACAGCTTGTTAACACCTTCATATTACATCATGACTGCCAGGATGAGGCTCTGAAATGCATCCACAATTATTGCTTTGTTGTATTTCTTGGATTTCTGTCACCAAAAATTATCTTTTCTTTCTGGCCATGGTCTGAGAATTGTCTTATAAACTGAAAATGACAATTTCCTCTGCACAAGCAATCGCATGAAGTTGGCCTTTCAGCCATTTGATCTCATTCATCAGCATGTCAACCTTACTTCCATATTCCCACTCAAGTACGAACTGTTTCGTAAATAAGTCCAGTGTCTTGGTCCTAAATATTTTTCCTGGGAAGTCATTCCACCTTCTGTTTAAAGAGGGAATTCTTGATAGCTGTCCTAAATTTGCCACCTGTAACTCAAATGTTGTATCTATTGTGCTGTTGTTAATTACACATCTGAAAGTTTAGATCCAGGTTGACTTCCTTTTTGCTGTCAGGTATCTTAATTTCCTGTAGAAGATCCGTTCTCGTTCTTCTTGTAGTTGGTTGGCTTGATATCTGATAACAAATAACACAATTAGTAATTGTGTCCTGTTTCCTTGTGTAAAACACAATCAACTGTAACTTAATAAAAAAAATAATCCAAGAATAATAAATGAAGCTCTCAAAAATATCCTGAATAATTTCAGAAAAACATATTAGAATTTTCATTACCTTCTGAGTAGTAGGAAGGAGGAGAATATTTTCAAAAACAAATCTGTAAAATGGCACTTTTAATTAACCCATGGGGGAATAATCCTCAGCATTATATATAGGAAAATTATTAACATTGTTATAAACAACACATTTGAAGTATTACAACACCTGGTGCAGAATAAATCTTCCTAGCTGGTTTCAGATGGTAGAGGAAGTATTCTGTCTTTCTTATGGTCTAGTGACAGGAAAAACAATGTCAACAACATATTGGCCCGGATCTTACAAGGACCTGCCACTCCAGTCGAACTTTACCCCACTTGACTTTTCAGAAAAACCTAACCCCTCCACAAAGATCGTAGTAAGTTAAAAAATAGACTTTCTTGCTCAAAAATTTAAAAATACGATTTCCCACTTCTGTAAATGCCAGCTGTGATTTTTTTTCCAAAAAGGTGGAAAATCGTGCACTAGTGAGTACAGAAGTTGAAAAATTTACATTCTGCCATTTTTCTTGTTAGAGTTTCACAAACAACTATTAAAGTAATAAAACTGGCAAATAACAACTTAGACAAAAACAGAATTACCTGGAAAAACTCAGCAGGTCTGGCAGCATCGGCGGAGAAGAAAAGCGTTGATGTTTCGAGTCCTCATGACCCTTCGACAGAACTAACAACTTAGGTCTTACGACATAAATAATGTGACATAGGTAGTTCCAGTACATAGAAGTTCTCTACCTTCCAAAAGTCAGCTGCCTTTTCTTTTTAAGGGTTGCACTCCTTATTGTGAATTTATGATATATTAAACATATAATATTTTATATTTTACAGCTACATCAGTGCTCCAGATCACAGTTTCACTTGTCTTTGCCATGAAATAGGACTGCGTAGCGCCACTGGGAAGCCCCAAAGGCATAAAATGGTGCAGGCCATGCTGCCAACCTCTTCCGCCACAACCTGCATGGTGCCCCATATGAGGCAGGGCACTAACGTGCTTTGACACACATTATTCAAACTTCTTCCATGCAGGTCCACTGAATACTGGGGGTGATCACTCTCAGCTGAACATGTTTTCAACTGTATGAAGAATCCTGCTGCTATTGAGAGGTTTCTTTGTTAAATCCTATCAGGTAGGGGAGAGGATTTGGCCACCCAACTCTGCAAGAGGAATGGGGGCTGTAGTTGCAGTGCCTCTGGGACTGCAACATGATTGAGAAATAGAGCAAAGACTGCAGCGAGGGGAAGCCCTGTGAAGAGGGAGGAAGAGGGCTTTCCACAAAAGGGATAAGCCTTCATGGGTTTTTAGAGAGCAGTTCTCCAACCTCCACCTCCCAGGAGCAATGCCTGAGGTAACTGAGGATCACCAAGGAGGTGGTTACAGAATTGTGCCACCTCCTTCAACATGACCTGGAGCCTCACACTAGGGTGAGGACCACATTGCCAGTGGCATTAAACTTTATGCAACTAGATCTTTCAAAACAGGAGTGGATGATATATTCAACTTTTCCCAATATAGGGGCTGTCCTCCTTGTATCTGAGAGGTGACAGAAGCCCAATATTCCAAAAGGGATAATTCCATCATGTTCTCCCTAAGGAGGGAGAAGCAGGATGAGCGAGCCCATGGATTTGTCACAATGGTGGAATTCTTGATGATGCAGGGAACTATCAACTGCATGCACTGAAGGATGCCAAGGTCATGATTCACTAACTGCCTGCATCTGTCCATTAAGGCAGGTAACAGGCAAATTGCCTCCTTCTTTGAATGATTTCAGCAAGCAGCCCAGCATAATCCCTGTTGCTGGCTGGCAGCAAGCACAAAAGGGGATCTAACAACTTGCTCCAGTTAGCCTCCTGCTCCTAAATGTAGTCTGCACCTCTTAAATGGAAGCTGCAGCTGACTATCAGGGAAATGGACCTGAGCAGAGAGAGGGCTCTGCACTTCACCAATGCAGTACTTGAAGCAGTAGTCATGGAGATCAACAGGAAGAGAGAGGCCACATTTCTAAGGGGACCAGGAGGCCATCAAGGAATGCACTGAAAAGAGATGGGAGGAGTTGACCAGGGAGGTGAACTCCCAGACTCTGGACCTGAGGACCTGGCAGCAGTGCCACAAGAAGTGTAATGGTGTCATGCAGGTGGTCAATGTCAGTGAATGCATTTTCAAAGGACATCTCATGCCCACTGCTCCACCAACCTCTCACACTGCTAAATGTGCCACACCTCTCTCAATCACCCATCAGCATTCCCTGGAACTCAGAACTCACATCTAACATTGCTTCAGCATACCAATGGTCTGATTCATGATGTTCCTGATAGCTTCATGGCTCTCATTATATCTCCGTTATCCTTGCATGATCAGGTGGTGGAGGGGTGTTCTGAACCATGTATACAGGGTTAGTCTCTATCCCCGAGTAGCCACCCTCTAGTATTCTTGAAGGTGTAAGGGCGACAGAAACAGCAAATGTCAAGAAGTATTGAAAAATCCTCTAGTAAATTATGCTCGTATTTCTAAAACATACTTATGCTGCTTCTGGATGATGCATTGTCAATCTCAACCAGGTGTTCCAATCCCAGTAGAGACTGATAACTTTAAACAAGAGATTTGAATTCCCAGTGACCAACTTAAAAGAATTTTGTGATAAGAGTTCAAGTTCTAAAACTTTTACTGTAACAAACTAACTACAAGCAACATCACCTAGTCAGCAACTAATACTCTAAACTACAGAATAGTTGACCCTTATTAATGTTTTAGCGTGACTGATAACCAAATGCCACATACATATACCTTACAACATGCTCTCCACAGATTACAGTCTTTATAGGAAATAGTCCACAGCCACTCCCAGCTTCCAATGGGTTCATATCTCCTCACTTCACTGAGTCAGAACATTGAGTGACCATCGAAAGGTGCTTCCCTCGGTCTATGGAGAATTTCCACAGCAACTAGTAGTAAGGTCTACTCCGGCAATTTTTCCTCCTGGCTTTGCAAGAGCAAATATTCTAGAGTCTTTAGATTGCCACAGGTTGCAACTCTATGACCAGAGACCATCCTTCCTCCCAAGCTTTGTCTCATAGTTCACAGAGAACTCATAGCCTTCTTCTCTCTGCAGACCACACCAATTGCAACATTTTAAATCTCTGTGAGACCTCTCTCTCTCTCTTCTGTTCAGAAACAGCCCAGCTACTCTTGCCTCAGGTGTGAGAACATTGCATCTTGCTCAGCAAATCTCAATCTGGGCCCCCACTATGATAACCCAGCCATCCTGGCTTGTTGTTGGGCAGAATTCATAAACAATCACATGACCCACTCCTCACTATTCCATTTTCCCTTGAATTAAAGATGCAGTACCAAAACAAAATGATCTTATAAAAACCTTGCATTCATAAAGCAGGACATTGGCTGAAAGAAGATAAATGAGAAGACAACATAAACGTCACCAATCCGCAAATGGGAGGGATAAGAAAGCATTGGGAAATAGCTTTTTAAAAAGACCCTGGAACCTCCCTAAGCCGGTCCATTTGCATGAAAATGGTGAAATAGACCATACACCATGGGCAGAATTTTTCGTTCAGCGTGCGGGTGTGCACCCGACAAGCTCGAGCATAAAATAGTGTGTGATGACTTCAAGCAAGCACCCTGACATCATCGCGCACGCGCAATATTTCGGACAGCAGACGCACGCAAGAGTTGGTAGCATGCCTACTGACAATTATGAGGCCTTTTAAGGCTTGCATTTAAATTCTTCAGCTCCCTGAGGCACCTATCTGCCTTCAGGGAGCTTTCATTCTGCACTCCTCCAAGCCCATGCTGACTTCAGTGCTCACCCTCCTCCCGCCCCCGTCCTGGCAGCACTGAGCCTTTCAGCGTATTTTTCATGCTGGCTGGCCGTTAAGTGGTCAGCCAGCGTAAAATCACGGTTGGGAGCCGGTCACGGTTGGGTGTCCACTCCCCAGCCACTTCTGGGCCTGCCAATCGCAGGCACCCGCTGACTAATAATCCTGCCCCATTTTAATTAAGAGGCCCAGACATCATCCTCAAATACCAGGGCAAAGCCTAGAAGAGCACATTACACCAGTAAGGGTACCAGGGCAGAGCCCTCCAGCTAGCTGAGCAGCATTTGGGCATGGCAGTATGCCACGCAGACAGAGGAGGTCCAACAGAAATGAAGGCATAAGGTCTTCAGCATTTCAGTGATTTAGCAGAACTGTTTGCAAGTAACCAATCCCCTCTGGGATCAATTCCCTTTTTTTAAATCCGTCCATGGGATCTGGTCAGCGTTTATTGCCTCTCCCTAAAAGCCCTTAAGGAGCCGGTAATTAGTCTGTTTTGTTGTTACAACTCATAATGTGTACTTCTTGGACACCATAAAACATTCATGTTGAAGTTACAAAGAAGTCTTTATTAACATTACAGAACTATGTACATATTTACAATAGAGGGTAAAGATATGAAGGGGACCACAAACTAGGTCCTTAAATGTTGCTACCTATCTCTAGGCTGCCCCTTAGCTTTAGTGCCTAACAGCACTGTGGGAGTACCTACACCACATGGAGGCGCAGCAGTTCAAAAAAGCAGCTCACCACCACCCTCTCAAGGGCATTTAGGGATAGACAACAAATGTTGGCTTAGCTAACGACGTCCACATCCCATGAATGAATATAAAAAAGGTCACATGCCTTCTTACATCACCATGTGAGCAGTAACGTACTCAGTCCCATGTTAACACTTTAGGTATTAGATCCCTCTACGACACTAATGAAACCACTTTCTTGAATGACTGCACCATGAAACATGGTGCAGATACAACTACAGTGCTGTTAGGGAGGGAAGTCCAGTGACTGTGAATGAACAATGATAAAGTTCCAAGTTAGGATGGTATGTGGCTTGGAGGAGAACTTGCAGATGCTGGTGTTCCCATGCACCTGCTGCCCTTGCCCTTCTAGATGATAGAGGTTATGGGTCTGGAAAGTACCATCAAAGGAACTTTAGCGAGTTGCTGCAATGCATCTTGTAGATGGTACACACTGCTGCAATTGTGTGCCAGTGGTGGTGGGAGTGAATGTTTAAGGTGGTGGATGGGGTGCCAATCAAGCAGGCTGCTTTTGGATGGTGTCAAACTTCTTGAGTGCTGTTGGAGTAATACACTCATCCAAGCAAGTGGGGAGTATTACATCACATTCCTGACTTGTGCCCTGTGGACAGGCTTTGATGGTCAGGAGATGAGTAACTTGCTGCAGCATTCCCAGCCTCTGACCTATTCTTGTAGTCACAGCATTTATGTAGCTGATCCAGTTAAGGTTCTGGTCAATGCTAACCCCAGAATGTTGATGCTAGAGAACTAAGCATTGGTATTGCTGTTGAATGTCAAAGGAGGGTGATTAGATTCTGTTTTGTTGGAGATGGTCATTGCCTGGCATTTGTCACTGATGATGCATGCTGTAGATGTTTGGGCCTAGGCCACTGCCTCGGAAAACACCCACAGTGACAGCCTGGTACTGAGATGATTGGCCTCCAACAGCAACAACCATCTTACTTTGTACTAGGATGATTCCAGCCAATGGAGAATTTTTTTCCTGATTCCCATTGATTTCAATTTTACCAGGGCCCCTTGAAGCCATACTCACTCAAATGCTACCTTGATGTCAAAGACAGTCACTCTCAGCTCACCTCTAAAAGTCAGCTCTTTTATTCTGTACCTAGACTGTAATGAGGTCTACAGCCAAGTGTTCCTGGCAAAATCCCAATGAGCATCAGTGAGCTGGTTATTGTGTAGCAAGTGTCACTTGATAGCACTGTGAATAACACCTTCCATCATTTTGCTGATGATTGAGAGTTGACTGATGAGACAGTAATTTACCAGATTAGATTTCCTCTGCTGTTTTGTGGGCAGGACATACCTGGACAATTTTCTATATTGTCAGTTAGATACCAGCGTTGCAGCTATACTGGAATAGCTTGACTAGCAGCCAGTTCTGGAGCACAAGTCTTCAGCACTACAGCCAGGATATTGTGGGGCCCATAGCTTTTGCTGTGTTCAATGCGCTCAGTCATTACTTGTTATATATATTGCCTCAACAATAGCTACCTGGGGCCTCAGCGGAAGTCACGATGAGGTATTTAAATAGAATTCATAGGAAAGCCTGCAAGGTCCTCCAAACACAGATTCTTCACAAAGCAGAAAGGGCTAGGCAGAAGATTTGCTCATTCCCCTTACCAACTCCTACTCAGAAAAAAGCTCTCTAAAACAGGAATAAACTCCAGCAGAATCAGGATCCAGTCCACAATTTGGCCCATTCAGGAGTTCACCAGGAATGCCTCCTGGCTTTAATTGGAAGTTGAGGTCCAAGTCTATGGGCAGAATTTAGCCCATGTCAGGCGGGCTCTGTGGGGGCGGGCAGGGCAGTCAAGAAGCTGACTGCCATCCACAATCAAGGCCAGAAGGTGATTTCATACTGGTGGGCCAATTAAGGCCTCCACAGTGTTAAACGCAAGCGGCAACGCTCAGCACTGCCTGTGCGGGCAGGGAGAGGAGGGCAAGCAGGGTGAGTGCAAACTTTGCACATGCGCCCAAGTGAGGTCTTGAAAATCTCCATGAGGCACAGAGCTGCCTCAGGGAGATGAGGAGTTTTTAAAGAGAAAAGTAAAGAATTGAAAAATGTAATAAAACATGTCCCTTCATGTGACTCTGTCACATGTTATGAATTAAATTTTAAAACTTTTATTTTTATTTGCTTTTGGAAACCTCATCCTGCCCATAAATGAGGTTTCCAAAAAATTGCAAAGGCTGCTTGGCCTTTTCGCCTGCCCACCAACTGTAAGGTTGGACGGGCAGTGAAAAATTTAACTTAATTGATTCTTTAATGGCCTTAACAGGCCTTTTAATTATCAACGGGTGTGCTGCCGATTCCCGCACACGCCAGCCAACCGAACTATCGTTCAATTGCATGTTGACGTCAGCAACCTCGCCCAATGTCAATGCGTATCATTTCATGCTCAAGCAGGTCGGGTGCGCACTCACTCGCTGTGGTAAAAATTCTGCCCTATCATATTTTATGAAGATTGGTATCTAATATGTAATGTGTCATTTAAAGTGCGTAGACAGCTGGCGATGCCAATCTTGTCTCTCTATGTTATTTATACTTAACAGCTTGTGACTTGAGATTTGGATTAACAGATCTCATTACAGACTTATTTTTAGCTGTTCTTTGAATGGCACCCAAGAAAGACCAGAAACTACCTGACCTAATTTCCAGAAATATATTTGAATTACAGCTTCCTACTTTGCAGCTTATGACTGTAATAGCTTTCCATGTTTCTCACAAAAGATCTTGAATTCAATCCAAATAGCACAATTCAAATATAATTAAAATATTATCTTTTTCCCACAAGTCGCTGGATATCACCACCCTTTGCCTTTGGCATTATACTAGTCCTTCCCATATCTCCATTTGGACCCTTAGGGATTGCAACTTATTGTCTTTCAGATAGAGGTTTGCAAAAATAACTTGTGCATAATTTAGCATTTGCAAACCAGATCTTACTTGAGTTTTGACAACCCAACTGCAATAATTCATACCGGAATACCAACCACTTCCGTCATAACTAGCCCACTCCAAATAACCTTTAAAATTCGAAATTGTTATCAAGATTGGCACAATCAGCCACAGGTGCAATGGCAGTATTTCTTACTGTACAAGTTTGGAGGAATTATTTTGGAGAAGCAATCGGTGTTATTAATTTCATGGATAACGGTTAATTTTCTAAATCCTACGAGAGTTCTCATGTATCTTTAATTCTGTTTTTTTAAAAAATAATAATAAAATATACATGTCAACCTTGAAAACTAAAAATGATTAGCCAACATGCGGTAAAGAAAAGAATACTGCTCTTAAAATCCTTGAAGGTTCTCAGGTATAAGCTTTTTTTACTATTCTTTCATGGCGTGTGGGCATCACTGGCAAGGCCAGCATTTGTTGCTCATCCCTAATTGCCCCTTGAACTGAGTGGTTTGCTGGGCCATTTCAGACAGCAATTAAGAGTCAACCACATTGCTGTGGGTTTGGAATCATATGTAGGCCATACCAGCTCTCCTTCCCTAAAGGACATTAGTGAACCAGATAGATTTTTCAACAATCAATGATAGTTTCATGGTCACGATTGCTGAGGCTAGTTTGCAATTCCAGATTTTATTAATTTGAGTTTAAATTCCAACAGTTGCCATGATGGTATTTGAACCCATGTCCCCCAGAGTATTAGCCTGGGCCTCTGGATTATTAGCCCAGTGACATCATCATCTCCCCCTCCTCACACCCTGCTTCCTGTAAGGACTCCATCCCATTCTCTCAGTTCCTTCGCCTCTGTCGCATCTGTTCTGATGATGCCACTTTCTAAAACAGTTCTTCTGACATGTCTTCCTTCTTCCTTAACCAAGGTTTTCCAACCAAGGTGGTTGACAGGGCCCTCAACCGTGTCTGGCCCATCTCCCGCGCATCTGCCCTCACACCTTCCTCTCCCTCCCAGAACCATGATAGGGTCCCCCTTGTCCTCACTTATTATCCCACCAGCCCCAACGTTCAAAGGATCATCCTCCACCATTCCCGCCAACTCCAGCATGATGCCACCACCAAACACTTCTCCCCTTCAATCCCCCCGGCGGCTTTCCGCAGGGATAATTCCCTCCGGGACACCCTGCTCCACTCCACCATCACCCCCTACACCTCAACCCCCTCCCACGGCACCTTCCCATGCAACCGCAGAAGGTGCAACACCTGTCCCTTTACTTCCCCCCTCCTCACCATCCAAGGGCCCAAACACTCCTTTCAAGTGAAGCAGCACTTCACTTGCACTTCCCTCAATTTAGTCTACTGCATTCGTTGCTCCCAATGTGGTCTCCTCTACATTGGAGAGACCAAACGCAGACTGGGTGACCGCTTTGCAGAACACCTTTGGTCTGTCCGTAAGCATTATCCAGACCTCCCTGTCGCTTGCCATTTCAACACACCACCCCGCTCTCATGCCCACATGTCCGTCCTTGGCCTGCTGCAACGTTCCAGTGAAGCTCAACGCAAACTGGAGGAACAGCACCTCATCTTCCGACTAGGCAACTTACAGTCTTCCGGACTTAATATTGAGTTCAACAATCAGATCATGAACTCTCTCCTCCATCCCCACCCTCTTTCTGATCTTCCTTTTTCCGATAATTTATAATTTTTTTATCACTATATTTTTTTCTTTTCCCTCCTACTTTTAAATTTATTTCGATCTATTGTTTCATTTCCACGTTTTAACTCATTTCGATCCCTTCCCACCACCCAACCCGCACTAGGGCTTGTTTCCCTTAATGTCCCCATAACATCACTACCATCAACCACCCCTTTGTCCTTTTGTCTATGACATCTTCGGCAGTCTCTTCTTGGCCTCCAACAATCACTGGCCCTCTATCAAGCTCTCTTGTCCCACCCCCTTCTACCAGCTTATACTTCATCTCATTTCTATATGTCTTAGTTCTGATGAAGGAACATACGGACTCGAAACGTCAACTGTATCTCTCTCCGCAGATGCTGTCAGACCTGCTGAGTTTTTCCAGGTATTTTTGTTTTTGTTCTAGATTTCCAGCATCCGCAGTATTTTGCTTTTATCCCCCTATGATGTGTTTAGTTTTGTGGACTTTGTAACTTATAAAACATTCCCTCACTTGTATTGGAAGGGGGAAAAGTAACTTAAGTCTATGAAGAGACAAATTCTGGAGGATACGGAATCAGTCTAATCCTCCAATCCTACCTCAGCTCACAGAATTACACCACACTCTTCAGACCAGGTCAAACTTAGGTGAAGAACCAAGTGGTGCAGGACAAAGAGTAAAGTAGAGAGGACGGTGTAGTGATAATGGCACTGGACTAGTAACTCAGAGGCCCAGGCTAATTCCTTGGGGATACCCATCACGGCAACTGGTAGAATTTGAATTCAATTAATAAATCTGGAATATAAAGCCAGTCTCTGTAATTATAACCATGCCATCAATTGTTGTAAAAACCCATCTGATTCACTAATGTCTTTTTGGAAAGAAATCTGCCATCCTTAGCCCATACAAAATAGGAGCAGAAGAAGACCATTTGACCTTTCATGTCTCCTCCACCATTCAATAAGATCATGGCTGATCTGTTCGTGTTTCAAATTCCACATTCACATCTACCCCCAATAACCTCTGATTCCCTTGCCCAACAAGAATCTATCTACCTCTGCCTTAAAAATATCCAATGACCCCGTTTCCACTGCCTTCTGAGGCAGAGTGTTGCAAAGTCACAAAACCCTCTGAGAGAAAAAATTTCTCCTCATCTCTGCCCTAAAAGGGCGACCTCTAATTTTAAAACAGTGCCCCCTAGTTCACCCTGGTTCACTAAAGTCCTTTAGGGAAGGAAATATGCTGTCCTTACCTGGTCTGGCCTACATGTGACTCCAGACGTGGTTGACTCTTAAATGCTCTCTGAACAAGGGCATTTGGGGATGGGCAATAAATGCTGGCCCTGCCAGTGACACGTACATCCCACGAACGAATGAAAAATAAAGTTCTGCGTTCACCCACAAAAGAAAACATCCTTTCCACGTCTACCTTGTCAAGACCATTCAAGATCTTATGTACTTCAGTCAAGTCACCCCTCACTCTTTTAAACTCCAGGGGAAACAAGCCCAGCCTATCCAACCTATCTTCATAAGACAACCTGCTCATTCCAGGTATCCATCTAGTAAACCTCGTCTGAACCGCCTCAACACATGTACACCCTTGCTTAAATAAGGAGACCAAATTTGCACACAGCATTCCAAATGTGGTCTCACCAATGCCCTGTATAACCAAAGCATAACAACCTTATTTTTATTCTGATGAAGAGTATTACGGACTCGAAACGTTAACTGTTTTCCTCTCCGCTGATGCTGTCAGACCCGCTGAGTTTTTCCAGCTATTTTTGTTTTTGTTTCAGATTTCTAGCGTCTGCAGTATTTTGCTTTTTTATCCTTATTTTTATGTTCAATTCCTCTCATAATAAGGGATGCCTTCATGATTATGATCTGGCCTACGTGTGAGTCCAGACCCACAGCAATGTGGTTGACTCATAAGTGTCCTCTGAAATGGATTAGCAAACCATTCAGTTGCAAGAGCAATTGAGAAAGGGCAACAAATGCGGGCCTTATCAGCAATGCCCGTATCTCATGAAAGAGTCAAGAAAAAAAAATTATGGTATACTTGGATTTTAAAGCCTATAGGTTGTAGAAGGGAAGGCTTCTGGAAGTAAGGAGTTAGAGTTCCCGATAATTGCGGCCAAAATCTTTTGTTCAGGGTCGGAACCCCTATTCAAGACCCTGATCAGACAAATAAATACACACTTACATTCCTCTGGTTTATCTGGGCAATATTTCAATGGATGATCCTTCCAAACTGACTCAGAACAGGAAACCTCAGAGGGAGAAGTGGAGAGAATCTGTGCAAAAGTCATGCCCCATTTTATGGCACCAGCTGCCGCATTCTGGTAGGTGAAGTGTTTAAATATTCCAAAGCTTCTTTGCAAAGCTACTGAGAGAAGGTAAGTGGGTAAGGGGGTAGGGTGAGTAAGGTAAGTGGATAAAGGGTAGGCTGGGTAAGGGGGTAGGCAGGGTAAGCTAAGTGGGTAAAGGGTAAGGTGGGTAAAGGAGTGGGATGGGTAAGGAGGTAAGTGGATAAGCTGGTAGGGTGACATCTGAATAAGGTGATGAGGTCGAGTCACGTCAGATATGAATGGGTTGAGTGGATGGGGGGAGTCGGGGGAATTGGGGGGTAATCAGGAGTTTGGGAGGGGTCCGGTGGTGGGAGCTAGTCAGGTCATATTGAGAGGACTTGGGCAGTCAGTAGGGAGAGTCTGAGGGTCGGGGTGAAGTCAGGTAATGGGGGCTAGTCAGGTCAGGTCAGGGCGAATCAGAGTGTCGGGGTGGGTTGCAGGGTAAAGAGGTGAGTCGCAGTTTGAGGGGGGAGTTGGGGTGCTTAGCGTGAGTGATTGGGAGGGTCAGTTGTACCAGGAGTTAAACTAGGATTTTTCTGTCTAACATTTCCTGGGCAACTATTCAGGTAAGTATGCCAGAAGTGTCCAAAGTCTCTGACTCTAAGGAGGCTTTTAAGGAGGATCCTTGAGAGCGGGGGAATTTCCCATAGGAAGTTCAAACTTCCCGGTCAATTCCCATGGAGTCATAGCTGGGACTCCTGAGGGGCCTGAAAGTGCATCTTAGAGGAGGGATGGGTACGTTCAGTCTCCAACTATCCAGGGACCAGAAGATCTGGGCCTGTGTTTCCTGGTTATTTCCTTACCTGTTCCTGCTGATACCTTTCACAATGTTGCCTGTAAATCTAAGTGGAGAATCTGGACTACATACAAAAACAAAATACTGCATATGCTGGGTGTCAGAAATAAAACAGAAAACACTCAAAATATTCAGCGGATCTGGCAACATCAATGTAGACAGAAATAGGGGCTGAACATTTCAGCCCTGTCAGGTCAGGAAAGGAGGGGGCCCAAAGCTTCCACTGTGGCCAGTGTGCTAGTTTCCCGAAACCGTTCCCAGCATTTTTGCTGAGGCTAGTTCGGGGCCTGGGAGGGCTGCCTGCTGCTGTGAGGCAGGCAACCCAATTAGACTCATTAAAGCCTTATTAAGCACTGTCAAAGGAGGCTACCTGGGATTTTCCAGTCAGCTGCTGTTTCTCAATGCAACAGGAGGCAGTTTAACTGCCTGGAGGCAGGTACCCAGTGGCCAGCCAGGTGTTTTGATTGAAGGTCACTTCTGAGGTGCCATTCTTTGAAAAAACCAAGAGGAAAAGATGTTCAAAGCTACTGTCACTTTCACAGCTACTGGCAGGGCATGCCTTCCCAAGTGGCTGAAGAGGCCAGAGGTCCTTCTCCATGAGGCCACAAAAATCTGTAACCACTTGCCTTGATAGGTGCAACCTCCATCGGCACTGCTGCTCCGACAGGAAGCTGAGTCTTTGGTGGTACACATTACAGTGAGCACAGTGCCCTTATGCCCTCCTTGCCCCTTGGGCATCACCTCTGCAACCCTCTGCACCAAGGAGCTACACGTGTTGCTGGTGTATCTGCTCCACATCAATACTTGACACACCTCAGAATAGCTGAGCCCCATGCCAAGGAGTGGTCTCACTTTCACCAGTTTCACAGTAATGGCTAACTGTTTTCACCACTGTCACCCCCTCCCCAACCATCCCCCCCCACCCCACCCCCCCCCCCCCCCCCCCCCCCCCCCCCGCCAACCACCACCCACAACTCCCACTGTGCCCCATTGACCACTGCAGGTGCACTTCCCCACAATGCCAATGTGCCTCCACCTGGCGCATCTGTGGGAGGAAGGCAAAAGATCAGTCCATTCAATCATCAGAGTCACTATGCATGTTAGGTGGCTGAGGAGACAGTGGAGAGCTGCAACATGTTGCCATCCGCATTGGAGTTTCAATGGGCTCTCAGGCTACGACAGTTGGGTTTCTGATGAGAGGAACCCGTTATGTTTCCAACACCCACCACTCACACATCTGTTATCTGCACTCTTACCTTCATCCAAGACCGCCACCTCACTACAACTGGAGGCATTCAAGCTCCAGAGCATCACTGTCGTGCTGAGTGAGGAAGTACAGCTTTGGCACTCCTCCACTTGTTCTGTGGTGCTCCGTGGCATTATGACCCCTCTTCTCCTGAAAGGGAAGAATAGCCCTAGTATTGTTCCATCTTCCTGAAGGTCCTTTCCTGGTTTCCACCCAGGGTTTCGATGGCCCGTGTCACTGTGGCATATTTCAACCTGCAATGCACTGAGGCCAGCTATCCCAGCTTTGGCAGGGCAGGCTTAAGTGCCAGTTGGCATAACCACTCTTAGACCCCTGAATGTTCCAAGAAACAGATACCCAACTAAAGTTCTCCTCACAGGTCCATGCCATTTCTGCTGACCACAGCAGATCATTGAATCTTTTGTGGCACTGAAGCCACTTGTGGCAGACCACGTTGTGCCCACTGATCCAGATGACGGCATCTGACCAGGCCTTCTTGGTCAGGTGGGGCTGCCTTCTCTTGCCATCTCTATGCATTAAAATGTGCCGCATGGTACTGACTTCCTCCACCAGCACTCCCAGGAACTCATCTAAGAAAAAGGGGGGGGCAGAATGCCCACCCAAGTTGCCCTCCCACCTTCCATGACTTCCAAGTGCTGAGGCCATGACTGCACATAACAATAATTCTTGAGCAGCTTCCAGACAGCTCCCTCAGCCTCCCCCACAACTTCTGGCAGCCTTCAAGGAGCTGCCTCTTCCATTTTTGAGCACCCCGCCAGGCCCCCATTGGACCCGGCATCTGACACATTTCCACCCCCCGTGCATGATGAATGCATGCGGCAGTTGCATTTCACGCTAGGCGGGCCTCAGTTGGCCACCCAGCGTAAGATCGCATTCACAGCACAATTTCGGCTGGGAGTAGGTTTTACATCTGCTTTCAGCTGCACCAACCTCAGGCACAACCCGAGGGCAAAATTCAGGCTGTGGTCTCACCAATACCCTGTATAACTGAAGCATAATCTCCCTGCTCCTGTATTCAATTCCACATCCTACCAACCAGAAAATGAACCATTTATACCTGGTCTCTGCTTCCTGTTAGCTAGCCAATCTTCTATCCATGCCAATATATTACCCCCTATACCATGAGCTTTTATTTTCCACAATAGCCTTTGATGAGGCACCTTATCAAATGCCTTCTGAAAATCTAAATACAGTACAGCCACTGGTTCCTCTTTATCCACAGCATCTGTTACTTCTTCAAAGAGCTCCAATAAATTGGTTAAACATGATTTCAATTTCATAAAACCATGTTGACTTTGCATGATTGCCTTGAATTTAACTAAGTGCCCTGTTATAATGTCTTTAATGATAACATTCTATTAGCTTTGTTAATTACTTGCTGTATGTACACACTAACCTTTTGTGATTCATGCACTAGGACACCCAGATCCCTCTGCATCTCAGAGCTCTGCAATCTTTCACTGTTTGGATAATATGCCTCTTTTTTATTCTTCCTGTCAAAATGGACAACCTCACATTTTCCCAAATTATACTTCATTTGCCAGATCTATGCCCACTCACCTAACCTATCTATATTGTTTTGTAGCCTCTTTACGTCCTCTTCACCACTTATTTTCCTACCTGTCTTTGTGTCATCAGCAAATTTAGCAACCATACCATTGGTCATCATCCAAATCATTTATATAAAATTATAAAGAGCTGAGGTCCCAGCACTGATCCTGTGGCACACCACTTGCCACATCCTACCAACCAGAAAATGAACCATTTATACCTGGTCTCTGCTTCCTGTTAGCTAGCCAATCTTTTATCCATGCCAATATATTACCCCCTATACCATGAGCTTTTATTTTCCACAATAGCCTTTGATGAGGCACCTTATCAAATGCCTTCTGAAAATCTAAATACAGTACAGCCACTGGTTCCTCTTTATCCACAGCATCTGTTACTTCTTCAAAGAGCTCCAATAAATTGGTTAAACATGATTTCAATTTCATAAAACCATGTTGACTTTGCATGATTGCCTTGAATTTAACTAAGTGCCCTGTTATAATGTCTTTAACATAGCTTCTAATTTTTTCCCCATGACAGATGTTAAGCTAACTAGCCAATAGTTTCCTGCTTTCTGTCTCCTTCCCTTTTTGAACAACCAAGTTATTTTAGCTATTTTCCCATCTAATGGAATCTTCCCCAAATCTAGTGAATTTTGGACAATTAAAACCAACAGATCAACTATCTCACTAGCCACTTCTTTTAAGACCCTAGAGTGAAATCCATCAAGATCCCAGGACTTGCCAACCCTCAGTTCCAACAATTTGCTCAGTACCACTTCCCTGCTGATTGTAATTTTCTTGAGTTCCTCCCTCCCTTCCAATTCTTGTTTTGCAGCTATTTCTGGGATGTTACTTGCATCTTCTATAGTGAAGACCACAAAATGCTGGTTCAATTCATCTGCCATCTCCTTATTTTCTATTATTAACTCCCCAGACTTACTTTCTATGGAACCAATGCTCACTTTGTTAACTCTTTTCTTTTTTAAATATCCATAGAAACACTTACTATCTGTCTTTATATTTCTAGCTAGCTTTCTCTCATACTCTAACTTTTCCCTCCTTATTAGTCTTTTAGTCATTCTTTGATGTTTTTTATATTCTGCCCAATATTCTGATCTGCCACTCATCTTTGCACAACTATATGCTTTTTCTTGCCAGTTCACTTTCACCTTCACTGGCTCTGCTTTCATGACCTCGTAATTGCCCTTATTTAAGTTTAAAATACTAGCCTTGGACCTACTCTTCTCTCCTTCAAACTGAATGTAGAAGTCAATCATATTATGATCACTGCTACCTAGGGGCACCTTCACTTTGAGGTCATTAATTAACTCTATCTCATTGCACAATACCAGGTCTAGTATAACCTGCTCCCTAGTCAGTTCCAGAACATGCTGATCGAAGAAATCATCTTGAAAACATTCTATGAATGCGCCATCTATGCTACCTTTACACATCTGATTGTCCTGGTCTATATGTAGATTAAAATTCTTCTTGACAGTCGCTGTACCATTCTGACAAGCTCCCCTTATTTTTTCTTTGATACCTGATCCTACCACCTGATTACTGTTAGGGGGGCTGTACAACCACTCCCACAAGTGACTTCTGTCTTTTATCATTCCTCATCTCTACTGCTTCTATGTCCTGGTTTCCTGAGCTTAGGTCATCCCTCTCTATTGTGCTAATGTCATCTTTAAATAACAGAGCTACCCCTCTATCATTTCCTAACTTACTATCTTTCCTAAAAGTCACATACCCTTCAATGTTCAGGTCCCAATCTACGTCATGCTGTAGCCTTGTCTCTAGAATGGCTATTAGATCATACTTATTTATCTCTATTTGCACTATCAGTTCATCTGTTTTGTTTTGAATGCTACGTGCATTCAGATACAGAGCCTTAAGCTTTCTCCTTTTATTATTTTTGTGACCTTTGGCCTTATCCTTTGGTTTATTCTTAGACTTGTATCTCTGTCCCTTCCTATCATGGTCTGTTTATCATTTCCCACATTAATACCTTCTACTCTTATCTTGTCTCTACTACTTGATATATCACATCTTCCCACATTTGATCCCTTGCTCCCACTATTTAGTTTAAAACCTTTTCTACTCCTTAGTTATGCGATTTGCAAGAATACTCGTCCCAACATGGTTCCAGTGTAAACCATCCCAATGGTACAGGCCCCACTTTCCCCAGTTCTGGTGCCAATGCCCCATGAATGGAACCCACTAATCCCACACCAATCTTTGAGCCATGCATTCATCTCTCTAATCTTATTTGCATTATGCCAATTTGCACACGGCTCAAGTAATAATTTGGACATTATTACCTTTGAGGTTCTGCTTCTTAATTTGAAGCCCAGCTCCTTATATTTACTATGTAGAACCTCTTTCCTTGTCCTGCCTATGTTGTTTGTACCTACGTGGACCATGAGAACTGGATCCTCCCCCTCCCTCTGCAATTCCACTCTAGCCCTGAGCAGTTGTCCCAAACCCTCGTACCGGGCAGGCAGCACAGCTGACTGGACTCTCGCTCTTTGCTGCAAAGAACAGTGTCAATCTCCCTCACTGTCCCCTACTACCACTACTTTCCGTTTGCTCTCCCCGCTTGAATGGGAGTTCCTGTAGCGTGGTGCCATGGCAAGTCTGCTCATCCACCTTGCAGACCTCATTTTTGTCCACACAGGCTGCAAGCACCTCAAACATTTTTGACACTTGCAAAGTCTGAGGCTCCTCCACTGCCATCTGCTCAGTCCCTTTAAATGCCTTCACTCACAGTCATATCCTCCTGTCCCTCATCGCTGACCAAAACAGACCACCCTATTCTAAGAGGCATGACTGACTTCTGGAACAAAGTGTCTAGGTATTTCTCCCCCTCCCTTATGTGCACAGTGTCGGCAATTCAGCTTCCAGATCAATAATCCTGATCCAGGTTTCTTCTAGCTGCTTACACTTTCTGCAGACATCGTTGTCATGGATCGCCTTGGCACCCAAAAGCTCCCACATTCCTGCCATTGTTACTTTTATTTAGTTAACTTAATTTAATTACATTCTTAATTAACTTAGATCAATTCTGATGTATTCCCCACCTCTTTCCCCCGTGCACCAAATTCCCATGTGAATCTAATTCACTACTCACTCGGTCTCCGTCTCATTCAGGTGTAGTCTCCTGTCTCCTCCCGTGCCCCTTACTGATTGAGTTTTTGACAATATGCAATATTGTTGATGTAGATGCCCAAAACAAAATTATTCTCTTGCTTTGAGTATCCAAACTACTGGGGGCTGCATGTCACCCACAGGTCCTGGCAAGCCAGCCCATGAAATCCAGGTAACTCATTTCCATTTGTTTTAATGGTACCAGAACCACTGTTCCCTGTGTGTTGTGCCTGCTGTTGATGCGTTCTACAGACTTTGTGGTATGTTGCAAGCTCAACTCATTGTAATAAATATTCCCCACCCCCAGCATTCAGTTCATGACATGCTAGAAATGCTACAGGATCAGGTGGCTCATAACCAGGTACCAAAAGGGCTTCTGGCTGCCCTGCAATATTGCTGGATTACTGGACTACACATGGTTGATAAGGTAACTTTGCTAACATATGGGTTCATTTACCTTACACTTGGTGCACACCCACTAGGAGAGAACACAGAGCACTTTGTACATCTGTCTAAATGCACAGGAATGTTCATACTGGCTTCAAAAATCTGCAGGATACATTTCCAGCAGTTAAACTGAAATTACCTTCACCAATGCACTCATATTTGTAGAGTTCTTTTTTGTAGGGACTTAATTTGCATAGAGCCTCAGATGCCTGCACTACTACACGTACGTCTTCAGTAATCCCCATTCTTATGGCTGGAAACTCCAACACCAGCCTGCTTCTTCAGAACTCTGAAGAAGAGTCACACGGACTCAAAACGTTAACTCTGTTTTTCTCTCCACAGATGCTACCAGACCTGCTGAGCTTTTCCAGCCTTTTCTGTTATTTCAGATTTCCAGCATCCACGGTATTTTACTTTTACTTCAGTCTCAACCAAATAATGTTTGAACGAAGGAATCTTTCTAGAACCCTGATACGATACAGTACATCATGGTAATGTAGAAGTCTGGCTTGATGAATAGAGAACAAAAACAGAATTACCTGGAAATTCTGTTTTTGTTTTGGATTTCCAGCATCCGCAGTTTTTTTGTTTTTATCTTGATGAATAGAGAGTTGTTCAAAATCAGAGTAAAACTAGTAGAATAAAGCCATTGTTCTTCATGGATGATACATTGCTATCCTTTTGAATCAGGTGTTATCAACTGGAAGATGTAATTAAAAACAACAGCCAGAACCAATCATTAAGTCAACAATGGTCTGACTTTGACAAAATGTGCTGGTTATGTTGAAGTTAAGAACAGGGATTCCATAAAGTTTCGTTGCTAGCCTGATTTCAGAGACTCCAGATTACGAACCACGAGTCAATCTCCTCAAGTAGGTTTAAGATCCAGACCTGAGGGTGAACATAACCTAAACTTGAATGGACTGCGCAACCTGCTGAAGCTGTAAAAGTAATTGGCCTAAATTTCTTAAGTATGCCTTTCATTTAATAAACTTTCTAAAATTTGCTATCCAAAGAGTCCTGTTTTCCTTTAATTGGTTAAGTCTCATCCAAGCAAAAGTAGATTTATTAAGTCACTTACAAATTGCTGGCAAATTGGAGTGGCTGAAGTTAAATTAATAACAATCAAGTTACAAGTTGAAAGGCAACAAGCACCTATTTCGTACACTGCAGCATAAGAAACCTGAACACTGCACATTCACATACCCACAAACAGTGGCTGGTGGTTTCTGTCCTTGGATAGGACACATCAGGTTTGATTTTCTTTGGGAAAAAAATTGTTTTTCAATGGTGTCGTGCTAGTAAGTAAAGAGAAATGTTTCTTTTCTATGTTTTTATGTTTCCAAATGATTCTTTTAAGAACAATTGCTGCAACTTGGTACATTATGGGGTTTTGAATGGATTTAGATACAGAATGTTGCCATAACATAATTTTATTTGCATGTTTTCATGAGCTCTTTAGCTTCTAAATAAGTAATGAACACTCCACAACAACCCAAAACTCCAAAGCAGATTATAAGAATGGCCAAGTTCTCTATCTTGACAGTGGCTCAGCTCTTCCTCTACTGGTCTTTATTTGTATTAGAAACTTGTGTTATTCTTACGAATCTGTATATATCTGTAAAGGTATTGTGTGTGAAGGGGTACTGTAATATAGCTCATCTTTTCTTGTTCAATAATTTTTTTTGCCAGAAGTTCATCCGCTGACTTCTGCAAATCTGTTCAGTCGCCACCCTCCACATTTCTATACAAAAAATAAAAGTTAGGATCTATCAAGCTGGCTTCCACCCTGGGATCTGACTCGTCCAGTAGTTACATCGGCCAGGATTTTCCGTGCCTGCCAACATCAGGCGTGTTAGGTGGCGTGAGTGGACAACATGGCGAGAAGGCCAAAAATTGGTTTCATGACATCATGAAAACAGTTTGCAATCGTCTGCTCCATCTGCTGATGGCGGGCCACGTTCCGTGCCATCAGATGTTGGGATCCTCATTGTAATACATCAGCATATTATTATAAGGCCAGCCCGCCGGACTCATCACCCACCACTGGATCATCCACCCACGTGAGCAGGAGAATTAGCCGACGTGTTTAACAACAGCACATAAGCGACATGTACCAGGCGGGCTTCACTTCACTCGGACTTCAAGGTTTGTTTTCCTACCTTGTGATGGGCAACACTTGCAATCATCAGCGCCAGGTTTCACAGACAGCACCACATCACTTTTAGGGGAGCTCACAGGTAGGTCTCTACCTACTAGACCAGCCATATGTGGGTGGCTTTTCAATGGCTGCAGAGAAAGGTCTTGCTTGGGGAGGGGGGACAAGTGGCCTAAGGCAAGGGAAGAGGCTGCAGGGCGAGAGCTGTACTGGGGAATGAGGGTAACCCAGGGTGAGTGTGGGAGCATATGTTGATCTGTGCAAGTGACCCCAAGATGGTGAGGGCTGAGGAAGCAGTCTCCAGAGGAGATGAGGCTAGATGGACATGTGAGGGTATGTGTGTGAGAATGCATGGTGATGTCCCTTGAGCTGGCGGTGAGTGAAATACCAGTGAATGTGTGATGGGTTAAATGTGTGAGTTTAGATGGTTGCCATACCCTGGCTGCACGGAAGAGATCATTCATCCTCTATCTGCATTGAATGGCCAACCTCTTCTGTGCAGTATTGGCACTAACTACCACTGCCACCACCTGCCATGCTGGATTGGTGCCGGTGTTGCCTGCCCTGAGGCCAGAGCAGGGGTAGAGGACATCACAGAAGGCCTCCACAGCATCCAAATGGCATTCCAGTGGTGCATCATTAAACCTGGGGACTGCAGTCTTTTTGCTTCTCGTGGACATCTTCCCTACAGTAGTCGTGGGATGGAAGCACTGGGATGTGGGCACACAGCTGGACTTTAAATATGGCGCCCAGCTTGATGAAGCAGTGAGATGATGGCGGGCAAACGAGAGCACCCGCCCACCATGGAAACAGTGTGTTTCCCGGGAATTCCCCCATCAGCTAGGATCATAACAAGTTTCCACTCAAACTTTTTTGCCTATCGCTGAATATAAAATCAGCACAGTCATGCAGCATTTTAGAAGATATATATATTTTAAATATTTTGCTTTAAAAGTTATATACTTAAGTGTGATAAATTGGTGAAGTTTGATTTGCTTTAAAATATTCCTTGATGTAATTAAGAAGGGTGCAGTTTTTTAATACAGCTGAAAATGGGTTTATCATGAAATTCTAGATTAATCAGAATTTCTAGTCCACTGGCTATCAGTGAATAACCTGATCTTAAGTAAGTGAAAATTACTTTAAGAAACTATACAGAACCATTTGCTAGTTATATTGATGTACAATAGTCAGTTTCTTAGTAAATTAAAAATAATTAAAAGTAGGGAAAATCCCAAGATATTCTATAAGTATATCAATGGGAAGAGAATAACCAGGGAAAGAGTAGGGTCCATTAGGGACCAAGGGGGCAATCTATGGCTGGAGCCAGAGGACATCGCTAGAGTGTTGAACGAATACTTCACATCCATCTTCACCCAAGAGAATGAGGATGAAGGTATGGAACTTGGGGAGAGAGACTGCAAGGTTCTTGAGCAAATTGATATAGGGAGTGACAAGGTATTGGAGATGTTAGCAGGCTTAAAAGTAGACAAATCTCCAGGTCCGGATGATTTATGTCCCAGACTGCTGAGGGAGGCAAGGGAGGAAATTGCAAGGGCTCTGACCCAAATTTTTAATTCCTCTCTGGCCATGGGGGAGGTGCCAGAGGACTGGAGGACAGCTAATGTGGTTCTGCTATTTAAGAAGGGTTGAGGAGAGAAGCCAGGGAACTACAGGCTAGTGAGTCTCACGTCAGTGGTAGGGAAACTATTGGAGAAAATTCTGAGGGAGAGTATCTATCTCCACTTGGAGAGGCAAGGTTTGATCAGGGATAGTCAGCATGACTTTGTCAGAGGGAGGTCATGCCTAACAAATTTGGTTGAATTTTTTGAGGAGGTGACCAGGTGTGTAGATGAGGGTAGTGAAGTTCATTTAGTTTATTTGACAAGGTCCCACATGGGAGACTTATAAAGAAGGCAAATGCACTATGATGACTATGTAGTGGGTAGGATTAGTAAGTTTGCGGATGACACAAAGGTTGAGTGTCTTGGCTACAGGAAGAGATGGTCAAATGGGCAGATAAGTGGCAGATGGAATTTAACCCTGAAAAGTGTGAGGTGATACACTTTGGAAGGAGTAATTTGACAAGGAAGTAATCAATGAATGGCATGACACTCCGGAAGTTCTGAGGAACAAAGGGACCTTGACGTGTGTATCTATAGATCTCTGAAAGTGGAGGGGCATGTTAGTGGGGTGGTGAAAGAGGAATATGGGACACTTGCCTTTATCAATCGAGGCATAGATAACAAAAGTAGGGAGGTCATGTTGGAGTTGTATAGAACCTTGGTGAGGCCACAGCTGGAGTACTGTGTGCAGTTCTGGTCACCACATTATAGGAAGGATGTGATTGCACTGGAGGGGGTGCAAAGGACATTCACCAGGATGTTGCCTGGGATGAAACAGTTAAGTTATGAAGAGAGGTTGGATAGACTTGGGTTGTTTGCGTTGGAGCAGAGAAGACTGAGGGGCGACCTGATCAAGGTGTACAAGATTACGAGGGGCATGGACAGGGTGGATAGGGAGCAGCTATACCCCTTAGTTGAAGGGTCAGTCATGAGGGAACACAAGTTCAAGGTGAGGGGCAGGAGGTTTAGGGGATGTAAGGAAAAACTTTTTACCCAGAGGGTGGTGACGGTGTGGAATGCGCTGCCTGAGAGGGTGGTGGAGGCAGGTTGCCTCACATCCTTTAAAAAGTACCTGGATGAGCACTTGGCACATCATAACATTCAAGGCTATGGGCCAAGTGCTGGTAAATGGGATTAGGTAGATAGGTCAGGTGTTTCTCACATGCCGGTGCAGACTCAATGGGCCAAAGGGCCTCTTCTGCACTGTGTGATTCTGTGAATATATTCAAAAGCTTTTAAAACATGCCTATTAGTGTCCTTGCGTCTTAAAATCAGTTTAATTTTAAGGGCCTCCTCGAAGGACCAGGCACACCTAGTGAAAACTCACAATGGTGGTGAATTTGACCAGGGGCAGAGCCAGTTTTATGGGTGGGGCCAACATCCAGCATAATGCTTTTTAAACCAGTGCAAGAAAAACTATAGAATCTCAATTTGCAATGGATCTAATTTGTGTAAATTCCATAATTTCTTGCACAGGTTTGGGGTCAACTTCAGTTGAAGTGCTCCAAAAAAAAACTGCAACTAAGCAGAAACTCCAGGCATAAATTAATTCAGATATGCTGTTCCTTGGTGTAAATTTGCATAATCTCACAGGACTTTTGCCACCAGTTTCTCAAATGTCCTAAATCAAATTTTAGGACATATGCATATACAGTATTTAATACCACTGGCTATAAAGAAGATGTAATTTGAAAAAAGATAATTTGCCATCAATCTGCAGATTACCCAACTTTCTGTCTATAAAATCACTTAATCTGAGAGTTTGGATCCCACCGATCTTCCTGGAACCTCACGATGTGGAGGTAGAACTGCCTCCAGTGATTCTCCAGCCTCTCCCTGTAACCCTGGATCCCATTGTCATTGCAATGGACATTCCTGCTCTCCCCCTGAACCCATTACTGTTGATGTCCCCATGCCCCATGTGGTCCTCACCCCTCCCCATCTTGAGGTTGTGTGCACAGTCACATACAAAGGTGACCATCAACCTCCCCACCCCCCCACCAAGAGAGCTTCGAGGACCGACACCCTCCTCCCCACCAACTTTGTTATGTTTTTCCCATTTACAGGCTGCAGGTGCCTCTCCTGACCATGACCGACCCATCTGCAGCTCAGTACCAAGCCAGACACCCCCATCACAACTGAGTGTGAGACTATGACCACCCCCTGCACACTAAGCTGTGCTTGATCCCCATTGAGCACACAGGCCTTGCCTCTCCCTAGAACAAGAAGACAATGGGTGTGCCATGCAAAGCCCTGTGAAGGCCCACAGAGACCCAGGACTGCCTTTAATCTCTCACCCCGACTACGAGGTGCATAGAGCCCCATGACTGCCTTAATCTCTCACCATGACCACAAGGCCCACAGAGGCCCAGGACTGCCTTTAATCTCTCACCCTGACTGTGAGGTCCTCAGAGACCCAGGATTGCCTTTAATCTCTCACTCTGACTACAAGATCCACAGAGCCCCACGATTCCCTTTAATCTCTCACCTCTCACCTTGATCTCTTGGCATCAGTCCAGGGACTATGACTGTTTTTCACTCAGCTCTCTAGCCCCTTAATGAACAAGACCATTTCCCTCCCCATCCTCCATGATTCTGTGTGAATCCCTCATTCTTCTTGTGCAAGCCTTCGCCCCACCTCCCCCCTGCCCCACCCCCCCACACCACTCATGAGTTTCTGTGCAAATCTTCCCCCCTGTGCCACACTAAACTCTGTACCCTTTCATACTCTAGAGTCTGTGTGCAACTTCTCCCAATCAAATCCCAACAACCCCCTTTTGTGTCGGCATTCTACTATTCCATGCCGAGCTCCAGGTTCCCTACCTCCAATCTTCCCTCTGCCTGCCACCGTCCCCTCCCTCCAAACCTACCAAACCCTCTTTGCCCTCATGTCTCTGCCATCTCCTCCACCCAGCCACCATTCTGGTCTCTGCTTTAGAGTGCAGCCCACAATGCTGTCCTACTGGAGTCAGCCACCATGAGCAGCCCAGCTGAACACTCAAGGCAGCCACCATGAGCAGCCCAGCTCAACACTCACGGCAGCCAGCATGAGCAGACCAGCTCAACACTTGAGGCAGCCATGATGAGCAGCCCCACCATACATCCCCACCAGTGTGGGCTAACAATGGCATTGCTGAGGAACCAGAGCAGTGCTGTTGAAGGCAGGCTTTGAATGTTGCACTCACCTCAAATTCAAGAGTGAAGTGAGGGTGGATTGTTGCAGGCCACTTATATCTGGTCATGATTTAGACCAGTCTAATTTCCCACTGATGTGGCGCGTAATTGGGGGGGAGAATGTAATGCCGGTGAGTTGCAGTACTAATAAGTATTTATGACATGCTAATGTATGCAAATAGCATTCCCAACATGGATCAGCGGGAAAGCTGACCCGCCATCAGCCCACCACGCAAGTTGCGAGGGGAAATTCCGACTTGTTTTTCTGCCAGCGGGAATCTGACTTTTGGCCTCACTCCAAATTTTCTGCTCCCGCCTGCCACAAAACCCACCACTGGCAGGATTGTAAAATTCCGCCCATTATTTGGACAAGTAAAACAACTTTTATTACTGATGTTTTATCACTATCTTATGCTTCAGGTAAATATTTATATCTACAGTGTTTTCTGGTTTACGCCCTTGTGGTCAGGCATTCTAATATCATTCTAGATTCTAGAAAACTCTGAAATCTAGAAATTGCTTGGTCTCAAGCATTCCAGACTGCAGACCTTATAGTGAGTCTATCCGTCTTTGGTCTATGATTGCTCATTTATAGAAACTTCAAACTGTAATCCAAGCACAATCCTATTCTGTATCAACTATATTTTACTATACATATCAACTACTGAATCAATAAGGAATATTAGTTCTCAGGTTAATCACTTCATTGTCTGATTTTCCAAATTCTTCAATCCAAAGTGATGCTTTTGGCAAATATTTATTTACATTATTATGTTTTAATCAATCATACCACCAATTTAAGCCCCCAGTTGTGTCTCCTCAATTTTCATTCCTGTTTTATCTAAAAAATGGATTCATGCTGGGGTATAATTCCAGTACCAAGCACAATGATTGTTTTTTGTGCATCAACCAATATACCGAACAATTGTAGGCTATATAATTATAAGTGTTATAACTTGGCTCAGTTGGTGGCACTCTTGCCCCTAAACCAAAAGGTTGTGGGTTCAAATCCCAGGCTAACTCTCCAATGCAGTACTGAGGTACTACCTTTCAGATGTGACCTTAAACTAAGGCCCTGCCTGTCCTCTCATATGCATGTAAAAGATAGCATGGCATTATTTTGAAGAAGAGCAGGGAAATTATCCTTGGTGTCCTGGCCAATGTTTATCTCTCAGTCAACATTGTAAAAACGATTATCTGGTCATTATCACATTGCTGTTTATGGGAGCTTGCTGTGCACAAACTGGCTGTCACAGTTCTAACAACAGTAACTACACTTCAAAAAGTACTTTGTTGACTATGAAGTGTTTATCCGGTGATTGTGAAAGGTACTATATAAACACAACAAAAACAGAATTACCTGGAAAAACTCAGCAGGTCTGGCAGCATCGGTGGAGAAGAAAAGAGTTGACGTTTCGAGTCCTCATGACCCTTCAACAGAACAAATTTGTTTTGGATTTCCAGCATCCGCAGTTTTTTTGTTTTTATAACTATATAAACACAAGTCTTTCTATTCTTTTGTTCTATCACAGCCAAGGTAGATCCCCTATCTCCCATGTTTTAATAATGATAACAGTCAGGATTGGAAACCAAGCTGATATTCAGTTCATTGCAGTCTAAGGGTATTGAATCTAAATGGACCCCTTCTGGCTCAGATCAAATAACTCAGTATAGGCCAGCAATTGATCTTGCTCCATATAGTGCAGGATTATTTTTCTATAGTCATTGGGGAGCCTGACATTCTGTTGTTTCCGTAGCACCAATATTTCTGTGACTTCATTCCAACAATATTGCATACTTCAATTAAAATAATACAATCCGTTAACAACAAAGATAGTGGAAGCACAGTGTTCTTTCATAATGAAGTCAGCCCTTTCCTCAGTGAAATTGATAAGATAACTGAAACGTCAAATTATTTCACACTGCTAACTGCTCTGCCTCTCCACAACCATCCTCTGCACTATTACTCCTACCTGTAGTGATTAGCATGTCAATAAGGTGACCTATTGCCTTGCAACTCTCCCCACACCTGCTTGTGACTCCACTTGCAGGATCTGAGCATAACACGTGAGGTGACTGAAAGCACTAGGCTGATAGCACCAAACCCCCAGAATGAGCATTAAAACCAATGTGCTCACCTCCAGTAGTCACCGTTGTGCTAGTTTCAGATGAGCAAAGCCATCAATTTTTAAATCATTATTGAAGCCGCCTGTTTCAAGGCAAAACTTCTTAAAATGTTTCACAAATAATAGGAGGGTGGATAATTGAGGTTCTGTTATATTACTGTCATTTTTGTATCGCAGAAACATGTTGTATGCAGATCACTTTATTTCTTGGTGTTAGCAGGAACCGATTAATTTTTCTGATTGAATCCTGTCCCTTCTGGATTGGCAGCCCTTTGTCCACCAAAATGATACTTATGTATCAAAATCATGCTGTGATTTTGAGATATTAGAGATACTGTTTCAGGGCTGTTGTAAATATTTAACACCACCATTCTCAAAATCGTTCTTCTTGGTTCCTACTTTGCTGAAATCGCAACTGATTCAATAAATTGAACTGTATCCCCATCTAGTGAACACTTTCAGCAATGCAGAACAGCTTTTTGTTCCAGTAAATCAGTCCTCTGTGCACAGCATTTTGTCCCAGGCTGCCAATAATTATTTACTTTAGGGAAAATTTAAATAAATAGAAGATTGTATGTTTGGGTGTTATTGCAATAAAAGGTAACTTGAATATCTGGCTTGTTATGAGTTACAAATTTGTACAACAATAGAGGGGCCAGAATTTTCCCTCAAAGGGCGGGCTCGGCGGAGACGGGTGGGGGCAGTTGGGGGCCTGACCACCGCCCGCGATCGGCTCCGCACCGTGATTTTACGCCCTATGACTTCATTCCAACAATATTGCATACTTCAATTAAAATAATACAACCCATTAACAACAAAGATAGTGGAAGCACAGTGTTCTCTCATAATGAAGTCAGCCCTTTCCTCAGTGAAATTGATAAGATAACTGAAACGTTATCTTATTAAGGCCCATCCAGCATAAGACGCAACTGAGGAATGAGCGAGAAGGGGATGGGTGCTCAATATCCACTAGGTCCAATGGCGATCCGGCGGCCGATTCAAATGCGGCCGCAGCAGCCACTGGAAGGCTGCCAGTGAAGGCCATTGACCTCTTGATGGACAGCGTTGCGGGTGAACACAGCAGCGGGAGGGCAGTTCGGTGGGGCGGTTGGCCCCACGTTTTTTGGAGGAGGTGGCATCGCAGAAAGAAATCCTTGTCCACAGGGACAGGAGGAGGTGGCATCCAGGGTCAGCAGCCACGATGTGTTGAGGCGCATATGCTGGAAGCGCTTTAATGATCTCCTGCGATCGGAAAGGGTGAGTACCGTGTTGGCATGGGTCACTTAAGAGCTGCCCAAACCACCCCCCCCTTGGACTTCAGCGGTCTTAGAGTGTGAATGGCAAATGTCAATGAGGCAGCATCTGGGCAAGGGGGTGAGGCCTGGCTGCTTGCACTGAATGTCTTGCGGCTCCAGGGTCACGAATCACCTGAGCCATGTGAGGTATTCCTCAGGTGGGGTTGGCCAGGCTGCAATGGCGCTGCAGGTACAGGGCAAACTAATCAATGCTCCTCTATCCTTTCAGGAGAAAACATCCTATAACAATGCAGAGAGATTGTGGACTGGCGGGGGACCGCCACACCCACTCATCCTCACTCAATATGAGCAAGAGGCCCTGGAGCTGGAGAGGCGCCATGCACCTAGGTCAACCAGCTGCAGAGAGGTTGGGGTGCCACAGGGAGGTAAGAGTGCAGTGCACTGAGGTGAGAATGTCTGTAATTGCAACCATTCCACTGTAGTCTCTATATTGATGTGAGCCTCAAACCTGGAATCCCCATTGATAATGGATAGATGAGGGCACCCTGATGCATATCTCTGTCTCATCCAGTTGCCAGCATGCACAATAACAATGCAATGACTTCAACTAATGACATGTCCCTGTTCTTCTTCTCAGGCTCACCAGCAGCCCAGCGGGGTAAGGAGCCTGAAGGCCCACCGCTGACCCCTGAGGACAGCATCCATCACAACGCACCTGTGTCACCCTCTCTGCCAAGCAGGCACCAGCACAGATACCAGCACCTCGGTGGGCATTTGATCAGCGGCTAGCATCTTGGTGCACATTTGTGAGGGCACTTCACTCACTTGAGGTGCAGGCGAAGGCAGAGAGTGCCCAGGCGCCGGCAGTCGGAGGAGTGCTGGAGAACAGGACAGCGCTCAGTCAGTGGCTGATGATGTGCCTCTGGTACCATCACTGAGGCACCAGATGCTGGACGTCCAGCAGGGTAGGCAGGACGATCTGGCGGGGATACATGAGGGAATGCGCGCCATGTTCTCCGTTGTGGAGGAGTCCTTGCAGAGTGTGAGCAATGCATTGACCGTCATGACTGAGCGCAATGCCTCCTCCATGGAGAGTGTGGCGAGTCTCATGGACAGACTCCTCCAGGATCTGAATCAGGAGTTCCCAGGGATGCGCTCGGACCTGCAAGTCTTCACACCAGTAATGACCTCAGATGATCACTGTCAGTGTAGGAGATGGATTGGGCACCCAGTATACCAGCTAGGTGCCCGTCCATCAATGGTGAGCAGGGAGGTCCAAAGAGACCTCACATTAGTGCACGACCTGCCTGTCATATCTGCGGGCTCCTCTCAGGGTGCTCTGGATGATGGCAGCAGCTCCTCCCGCCTCTCTGCCAGTGACCATGTCATCCGATGAGGCTGCGGTGACTGGGGAGATGCCAGGCACGGCACTAGCCACATCCTCTCAGGCGGGGCCAGCACAGGCTCCACGGGCCAGAGGACGCCCGCCAAAGTCATCAAGGCCAGCAGGATAGCAGAGTGAGCAGGTTGTCTCCAATGCCGGTATCAGCACCCAGATGTAGCACCTGCAAGCTCAAACTTAAAGCACCTTAATCACAACATGGCCTGATCATGGGTGATATTCGTTTCCCCCACTTTTTCATTAATTGTTCATTGGTGTGATGGATAACAGCTCTCAATCTCATTTGTATAATGTATGGCAGGCGCCATATCATTAAATGTGTTTTTGTACAACAAGCTTCTGGGTGCTTAATTTGTTCTGTAACTCTTTCAAGTACAAACCCGTTTCCATCTGTTTCAGATGAAGTTACATTGTTTCATAGTTTGCCATTGTGAGATTTGAACTCTTGATCTTGGGGTTACAAACCCAGTACCATGACCACTTGGCTATTGTTCTGTAGGTGCAGGGTAACCCATGATGTTATGATTGACTTGTTTCTCATTAAACTTTATTGAAATGGCACATAATGCATGTTGTTCACCAAGCAAATGTTCCTGTCAGGGATCGAGTATGGAGCCTGCAGCCCTGGCATGTGGTGGTGGTTCTTATTTGGTAAGCTAGCTGAAGGAGCATTGGATCAAAGCGTCCCGGGTGTCCCTGCCTCCCTGGAGGTTGCCCAGGTTAACGTCCATGCCCTCAGCGTTCTCCTGACCATGCTTGTCCTCGGACTCATCATCTGATGCCTGGGCAGCTGCGTCAAGATCTTCTTCCCCCACTGCGTACCCTCTTTCCAGCGCCAGATAGTGGTGGCATGCTGCGCTGTCCACCATCAGTGACACATGACCTGGGGGATATTGGAGTGCACCCCATGAACGGTCCAGGCATCGGAAGATCTATGATTCTCTCCACCACCACCCTTGTAGACTCCTGTTGTATAGCTGCTCGGCATCTGTTCTTGGGTGGCAGAGAGGCGATGTGAGCCACCTTTTGAGGGGATAGCCCTCGTCACCCAACAGCCATCCATCCAGTTGGGTTGGAGCACTGAAGAGCCTCGGCACCTGGGTGTGGTTCAGGATGTAAGCATTATGGGAGCTGACAGGATACCTTGCACAGAATTGCAGAACCTGCATCCTGTAATCACACACTATCTGCACATTCATGGAGTGGAATCCCTTCCTGTTGACAAAGGCACCTGGCTCACCCGCTGGTGCCTTGATGGCCACATGCGTGCAGTCGATTGCACCCTGTATGTGGGGGAACCCAGGAATCATTGCAAAGCTCGCTCTGCCTGGCTGGCCTTGTCTGTATGGTAGTGAATGAAAGTCAATGCATGCCTGAACAGAGCATATGTCACCAGCTTGACACAACTGTGGACAGCTGATTGGGAGACTCCACAAAGATCCCCTACTGACCCCTGGAAAGAGCCAGAGGCATAGAAGTTGAGGGCCGCTGTGACCTCATGACCACCATGGGATGTGGGTGTCCACCTATGCAGTCAGAGCTGATCTCAGGCCCAATTCTCTGACAGATGAAAGTCACTGTCTCCCTTGAAAGCGGAGCCTCCTTCGGCATTGCACCTCAGGTATATTAAGGTAGCTGTATCACCATCAGTAAACCCTGGCAGCAGGATAGTGGCGTCTTCTGCGGCCCCTTCCGCCTTGGACTTCCTGTTGGCCCTGCACCCTGCGCCTCTCCTCCCACAGGTCGCTTCCCTGGAGGCTGAATAGGGACAGCTGGCCCCCTCCCCCTTCTGGCCCTCTCTTCCTCCTCAGAGGTGCCTCCAGCAGAGGCCACTATCCCCATTCCAAGGGTAGGGGAAGACTGTCTCTGATACCTGGAGGGCCCCAAGTGGTATGAATCCTCCGAGGGCCTGGAAACTAACACTGAGTCCTGAACTGAAGCCCCTTATTTCAGTCAAAGCAGCTCTGAAGTGAAATGAAGATGTCCTGTTCACACAAGCAAGCAGCAGCAAGTTATAAGCTAAAGTACAAACTACTCGCATTAACAAGCCCACTCACCCCTCTTATGCCACCCGTGGATGAGGTTTTTGAAATTGTGACCTGCCTGCCTGTTTAGCCCATGTGACAGCCTGAAAATCACACGGGCTATGTAAACTCTGTGACAATTGGTGTCTCAAGGGCTTTAACTGGCCACTTAAATAATGGAAGGCGTGCCTCCACCTTCATCACGTGCCAGCCTAGTGAAATATCAAGAGAGTGCACGTTGCCATCGGCACACTTGGCCAACGTCAACACACTTTATTTCTTGCTCAAACATGTCGGGCATGCACCCGCACGCCGACCTAAAAGTTCTGCCCAGAGGTTCAGGTGGCATCATACTTAATGGCCACAAGGAGCTGTGGTGTTGAGAGAGTGGTAAATCTTCACTGGGGTTTTGTGTCTGTCAGGGTATTCTTCAGATAAAAGGAGTCGTGTGAGTTTGAATCATTTTCTGGAATTTGTATTGAAATCTTTCCAACTTTTTTGTTTAGCGTAAAGGCACAAGTCAGGAATCATGTGATATGTAACTTACCTCCTGACACCCCAAAGCCTGTCCACCATCTTCAAGGCTCAAGTCAGGAGTATGACGGAATATTCTCCACTTGCCTGGATGAGTGCAGCTCCAACAACACTCAAAAAGCTTCACACCATCCAGGACAAAGCAGCCTGCTTGATTGGCATCACATCCACAAACATTAACTCCCTCCTCCATCGACGCACAGTAGCAGCAGTGTGTACCATCTACAAGATGCAATGCAGGAAGTCATCAAGGCTTCTTCAACAGCAGCTTCCAAATCCACGACCTCTACCATCTAGAAGGTCAAGGGCAGCAGATAGATGGGAACACCACCACCTGGAAATTCCCCTCCAAGTCACTCACCATCCTGACTTGGAAATATATCACCGTATCTTCGTATTAATAAAATCTGGACCTGAGGGCGCCAGATTTCATGATGGAACTTGGCAGTCGGCAGTCCATGGAATGTCTGATCAAGATAATCTGAGGAAACTGAGAAGGCAGTTTGGACATAAACCCCTTCCAGTGATTGGGACCAAGCTAAGACTAAGTGGTTCAGTATTTTATTGTAACACAATGAATCAATATGCTATCCCATTCATCAGATCTGATGCTTCTGTAGTCAAAAGCACACAGCGTTACCTGTATGAGAACTTACAGGAAAGTCCTGTCCAGTATGGTGCATATTCTGCTGTCGGTGGAATTGGCTCAGTCATATTGCAGATGATAGCTGGTTTTTTCTTCTGGTGTTTCACAAAGTTTAGATTGGGGAGAAACCTCCTAATCAAATACCCAGAGTTTTTCTCATTTGGATATGGAACTCCCTTCCTAACAGCACTGTGGGTGTACCTACTGGACATGGACTACAGCAGTTCAAAAAGGCAGCTCATTACCACCTTCTCAAGGGCAACTAGAGATAGGCAATAAATAAATAAAAAAGTTATTTTTCTTGTTTCATCATCGTGTTATTCTTTTTGTTAAAAGTACACTGGCAGACCCTTGTGAATGTGTTCAGTAACTGATCTCCACGGTTTCTAAAAAAAAGTTAAGTTCTATCAAGCCAGGTTTCACTCTAGGATCTGACTTGTCCAGTACTAACATCAGCTGGGATCATAACAGCATTTAAAATGGAGTGACGAGGTTGAATGTGAAATGTGACTGTTTGGATAACTTCTTTGGAAATGGTCTAGTTCATTTACTGAAAATTAAAATATTACTGTTTTTCTTAAATTCAAAACATATTAATTAATTAATACAAAAGTGATTCAAATTAACAAAAATGTAATCATTCTAATCTAACAACACAGAAACATTTCTACCTTTAATTCATTGGTGCATAACAAGTGTCCTTAGACTGCTAGTTAATCTTCCATGGATTGCGAAGAAGCAGGATGTAGAGATTCTAATACGTGCTTCTACGGCCTATAAAAATATTGCGAGAATCAAGGCTAATTTTACATTGATTGTTTCAAATCAATCTAGCATTAATGGTGGTTCAGATGCTACATTTTCTAAATCAGTTTAATTCAGCAGAAAATACTTAGCACCTGTGGATTGGTTGCAATTGTCACTTCCATAATTACAAAGATATGAAGTCAAAGCTGCCATGCAGAAAGTGCATGGTCTAGCTGAAGGCAAAAAGTATTTAAATACCATTGTGACATTAGACATCCAATGATCAATTTTGTTGTCCTCAAAACAACGAAGCCATCAATATAAAACAAGTGGCAAGTAAACAAGAGGAACCAAAATAAAGGTCAGGAATTTCCATGAAATCAGCAAAGTCTGATATCAGTTGGGGAAATTGGCATTTGACCTGCTGACGACAACGGCGGAATTTCACCCCATATCGTGTGGAACATTGTTAAAAAAAATCAAAGGCACGGGTTTTACATTGGACCAATGATGGGGCAGCCTTGGATTCACCCGCCCCGTCATGACCTCAGAGCTTCAATAATCCGGACACCATATTTAAAGGCTACCCCTGCACAGAGCTAGCACTCTTCAAGAGATTGGAAGCTGCTGGGAACTGGTGCTGCCAAAACTAGGAAACATGCAGCCCCCAAATTTAGCAACACTTCCTTTGATTGCCTACTAGATGCAGTCAATTGCTGGCATCCATCAGTATCAATGAAACACAAATGTTAGCATGCAGGTGCAGCAAGTAATTAAGAAGGCAAATAGAATTTTGGCCTGTATTGCTAGGGGGTTGGAGTTTAAAAATAGGGAAGTCTTGTTACAATGGTCCAGAGTGTTGGTGAGTCCACACCTGGAGTACTGTGGACAGTTTTGGTCCCCGTATTTAAGAAAGGATATACTGGCATTGGAGGCAGTTCAAAAGAAGTCCACTAGGCTGATTCCTGGGATGAAGGGGTTGACTTATCAAGAACAGCTAAACAGTTTAGACCTTTATTCATTAGAGTTTAGAAGAATGAGAGGTGATCTTATTGAAACGTACAAGATTTTGAGGGGGCTTTATAGGGTAGATGTTGAAAAGGTGTTTCCACTAGTGGGGGAATCTCAAACTAGGGGACATAGTTACAGAATAAGGGGACACTCATTTAAAACAGAGATGCAAAGGAATTTCTTCTCTCAGAGGGTAGTGAATGTCTGCAATTCTCTACCTCAAAAGAATTGTGGAGTCTAGATCACTGAAAGCATTTAAAGAGGAGGTGGACAGATTTTTGAAATATTGGGAAGTTGAAGGCTATGAGGAGCCAGCATGAAAGAGGAGTTGAGGCCTGGGTCAGATCAGCCATGATCTTATTGAAAGGCGGGGCAGGTTGCAGGAGCCAAATGGCCTACCCTTGCTCCTATTTCTTATGTTCTTATGTACAAGAGTGGAGCAGGACATCTCAAGCTCACTTCAGTTGCCCCTTCCTTTCAAGGAGTCAGGCAGGGGCCCCTCAGGCACCCATAGGGAGGGGGATCAGCAGGTGCACACTCCAGGGCCATCCACTCCAGGAGTGACCGGCCCATTCGAATCCCCTCTTCATGTGACCCCAGCAGCTTCAGCTCCACTGGCCCAGGAAGATGGCACTACCACACAGCAGGACCCGAAAAGCAGGCCAGAGGCTGATGGTGGTGCACATACGCTCTGTGAAGAGGGTCCTATCATCAAGATGCTGCTCCAGGTCCAGGTCTCGGTCCCCCCAGAGGACGCCCACCAAGGTCATCACAGTCAGCAGGCCACCTCCACCTCCACTGTGGATATCAGGAATGTGCCATGACATTGCAACAGGGTTAGAAAGGTCAACAGATTTAGTTGGACAACATGAGCACAGGTATGAATCACTTGTACATAATGTTGACCATTGTAAATACACTCCCAAGAATGTCTCCCTGTTATGATGAGTAATGTCCGTGTCAGATTTGACACCTTTGTTCCCGCACAAAATGAAGGCAAGTGTCATAGTCCAGGGCCTCTACCATGTACAGAGAGTAACCTTCTGAGCACAGTGATTGTCTGGCTTCAAACTCACTCTCCAGATCAGTGATGCCTGCGCCATGTTGTGGCTTGTGTTTGCTGCAAGAATCTTGTAATCTGGTGTCACAGCATTCTATGACATTCTCTATGTGTTTCCAGCGCCTTACAGGCAGGGTTGCCCCCTCTCATCTCGTCAGGATTCCTGACAGGTCAAGATATGGGGCTGAAGGGAACAGGTGATGAAGGCTGCCAAAGGATCAAGTTCTGCTAAAGTCCACACGCCCACTGTATCACAGCAGTGTCTCCATGATAGGATGCTCTTCACAGAGCGTATGTGGGTGGCCCTCAGCCAGACAGATATCAGATGTTCCCAGATGGAATGCAAAGATCTCAGGAGTGTCCTCACTGCATCTCGTCATCATCCTCCTGGAACCTTGCGGCAATGAGGGTTTCACAAGCACGCTTACCTCACCTGGTCAGTAAAATGACCTAGTCACCTGTATCCACCTCTTCCAGGACTTCATCACCCTCATTGTCTTAGACAACTTCTTCATCGGAGGAGATGTGCAATTCTTCCATCTCCTCATCATCCAAATCCTCCCCCTTTTGCACCTCCAGGTTGCACAGCAAGCCACAATGATGTGTGACACCCTCTGTGGAGTGTACTGGAGTTCCCCAATGGATCTGTCAAGGCACTGGAACCTCATTTTCAGGATTCCTATGCTATGCTCCACCAAACTCCGGGTTGCAGCATGAACCTTGTTGCATTTTCTCTCACAGCAGTCTGAAGCTACTGCCGAGGCATCATCAGCCATGCCCTTTGCAAGTAGCCCTTGTTCCTGAGGAGCCAATCCTGCAGCCTGTGTTGTCCCTGGAAGATGTCAGGGATCTGAGACTTGCGGAGGCTATATGAGTCGTGGACGCTTCCGGGGTATCTTGCACAAACCTGCAAAATCCGTTTGTTATGGCTGCAGACCAGCTGAACATTGAGAGAGTAGAAGCCTTTGCAGTTCACATACTGGACTGCTTGTTGCCAGGGAGATTTAAAAGCCATGTGAGTGCAGCCAATGGCACCCTGCACCTATGTTAATCCGGATATCCCAGTGCGCTTGTTTCCTTGCTCACCTGATCTCTGTCAAAGTTGACAAAGTTGTGTGCCTTGGCAAAAAGGGTGTCCGTGACCTCCCGGATACATTATGGGTGGAGGCTTGTGAGATCCCACAATCTCCAATGGAACCATGCAAGGAGCCACTGCCGTGGAAATTGAATGCCATGGTCACCTTTACTGCTACTGGCAGTGAATGCCCTCTGAGTCCCTATGGCGCCAAATCCTGCATATGTGAGTGACCAGTTCCTTTGACATGCGCAGCCATCAGCGACACTGGTTCTCGTTCTTCTGCAGGTAGCACATGTGCCGTCTATTGACCTGGAGTCTAGTGAAGTGCCTATGAATGACGGCTCTCTGGAGGAGGCCCTGTCACCCCTTGGTCTTGAGGGTTTTGCTCCTCCCCTTGATGAGCTAGGTATCTCCATCACATTCTTCTCCATCTTCTCTCCTGCCAAAAAGCAATCAGGCAGAAAGCGAGATCATCAGGGTGCATCCTCCTGATGTATCAAAGAGAGACGCGACCATCAAAAATCATCTCCTAAGGACCACTCTTTGTCAAGTCATTGCCAGCTGCTGCCCTCAAGGCCCCTTTACACACACCAAAGAGTCCTGGCGACTACATGGATGTCCAGCGCATGATGGTTGACCAAAACCACACCCACCTCCACTCCACACCACCTGACCGATGGCAACAGCTTCGGCAAATCGACTGCAACCTGAACTCTCATCTCAGGCACAGGCATTGTTCTAACCTGCACTCCAAGTCTTCGCGGTTTGCACGGAACATGAGAGTGACCTTAATGTCTACTTAAACATAATGCAAGGGATTGGGAGCACAGCCCTCCATCAGTGTTCCATGTCCACCTTTCCTAAAGGGTTCCTCAAGCTTGCCCAATCACTCAATGGTTCTGCAGTACCAAAGCACTCATTCAATTTTGAAGTCTGTGCATGAGGGGTTAAAAGTAGAGGAGCAATCATTGGCACAGTCAGGAAATTACTGCTGCTTGAATGGCACAATTGCTTGACTGGCCTGACTCCAAGCATATCAGTTGAGATCAAGCTAGATGGTCTCAGCTGTGGAAGAGTGCTCATCTTTGACATGTTTTTCCATTTGCCTGACCATTTTCTTCCCAACCCAGCATCTGTTATGTGCAACCTTCAGTCTGTGCTGCCTTGACTCCCAACCCCCACCCAATTTGCACTGTTGCCTTAGCCCCGGGGTTCCCTTCTCTCCAGCAATGCTGCCCTAGCCCTGGTACCACGAGCCAGCCAGCCACGAAGAAGCCACTGTGGAGACTTGCCTGTGACCCCCACCCATGAATCCATAGAGCCATTTCCTTGCATTGGGATCATTATGAGCACTGCACAAGGTTGTGTGGACTCACCTCTTAGTTCGCCTTGAAGTTCAGGTCTCCAGGTACACGCCTTTTAAAGGCAGTTGTAAATCACGCCGCTCTAAAATCACACGAAGCACCCGGTGCGGAGGGGGGCCGCGAGAGAGGAGGACCTCCTCGTGAACTTGCTCCTGGGCCTGGCTAAGTTGGCTATTAACAGGTCCAGGCAGTAGGCGATCAAGGAGGTCGTCCGACCCAACTGTCTGCCCCTCTTCCGCGGCTATGTTCATGACCAGGTGTCCCTGGAGAGGGAGCACACAATATCTGCCGGCACCATTGAGGCCCTCCATGCTCGGTGGACGCCACGAGGACTGGGGTGCTTTATCGGTCCCTTTAATCACATTTTGATTTGATATTGGTAAGTTTCCTTTAAATTTTTGTCTTTGTTTTTGCTGTTTCCCCTATAAAGGGCTGCTTTTTACTTTGTCCCTGATTTTAGTAATTTAGTTTAATTGTTTTGACTCAAAAGAGTTAAAATCGCACCAATTTGATTTTGGGGGGGAGGAGGATGATTCCAGCATGTGACCACAATAATGATATGTAAATGTATTCAAATTAAGTTCCCGACATCCGATGGTAGGAAACACAGCCCACCATTGACCAGTGGAGAGGGCAGTGGCGTGGAGGGAGGCGGTGATGGTGGGAACAATCTCTTCCTGGACTGACTTCGCCGGAAAGCGTTCCTCAGGCCTTCTCGTGAGATTTTCCAATCTCACCACCAAACACGCTGATCCTGATCAGGCATGAAAATCCAAGCTAAAGTGTTGTAAAATTCTAAGATTCCATGAGCCTCTTGGGCCTGTTCCCCTATTCAATGGCTGATGTGCATCCCAACTCAATTTGCCTGCCTTGGTTCAATATCCTTTCATATGCTTATTGTAAGGTGTTGGATGGAGTTTGGTAGGTCTTTTTAAGGTATTCATAGTTTTAAATAGGTTGTCATATGTATTTATAAAGTACTAGAAACTATATCCATAGGTACAGTAAAGGTTCAAGCTAGGAGCCGTATCCATACTTGTTTCTACACACAGCACTGTCCAACACACACTGACCCCTAAGTGCAGGTCATCTGTTCTCTTACATCACTGTGTGGGTAGTACTGTACTTAGTCCCACATTACCTACACCTACCCTTATACTACACCTCTCCAAGTCTTTGTCCAATGTATTTACAAGTTATCCCAGTCTACCCCATGTATTACATCATTACTACTACCACATCTCCCCCCTCCTCAAGTCTCTGAGTTCATAGGTTCAGGCGGTCTGGAGGCCTTTTACCCTTTCCGTATCATGTTCTCGCTAGTGTCGGAGGAGTGGAAAGCTCCATGGCTGGTGGTAAACGTTGTTGAATTGGAGGCTGTTCTGGCATCTGGATGTCTTTTCATCCTTGTTTTCTGTTCTTTGGCATTGAATTGCTCTTTGTCAATTGCAGTGATAGATGGAGGTCGGTTTATCCCACTCTTTACGGGATGGACGAACTCTGGGCTTGTCGTTAAAGTGGTTTTTTTTCTCTTCTTCCTTCATGCAGCTCGCCATGACGCATGCTGGGATGGAAGATGCTCTTTCTATTGTGAGGTTATGACTTGGTAGTAAGCTTGCCTTTGTATTTGGCTGTGTGGTGTGCTGTCGTCAATGGATAGCTGCGACTCGGTTACAGCACCGTTTGTGGCACTATCATGCTGGCTCAGGATTGTATTGTTTGCTCTACAGTCTCAGGGTTTATCTCTCCAACCGGTCTCGGAGCTGGAGGTTGAGGCTGTTCTTGTTGCTGGTTCCTCTCTTGACTGTCATCTACTCTTCATCTACTAATCTTCATTGTTTAAAATCAGTGAGGAGGGAGCTGGGAGCCGGGAGCTTCACTGTTTAAAATCAGCGAGGAGGGAGTCAGAACCATTTCAGCTGCTGAAGAAACTGAATGAAGAGAACAACTGTGACATCACAGGAAACTAATAAGTTGATTGGCTGGTAAGTGCTTGGCGTAAGGCACAGTGTGTTAATAACTAGTTTAGGACACCGAAGTTAAGGTAGATCCAAAAATAAAAAGAATAAAACTTTAAAATATAACAAATAAAAAACAAAATCATTAAAATTACTACCAAAAACACATACCTGTGTAATTAAGAAATGTCTAACTTTAGTTGTAGGTGGTATTAGCATTTAATAAGCACAGTAAATAGTATAATAGGAATCATTCTAAGTTAATTAAGAAAGTAATTCAATTACATTAATTAAATAATGTAAGTAACAATGGCAGGACAGGTGTTATGTTGCAGCTGTGGAATGTGGGACTTTTGGATGCCAAGGTGATCCATGACAAACAGGTCTGCAGAAATTTTAAGCACTAGAGAAATTCTGGATCAGGATTATCAAGCTGGAGGCCAAACTGCAGACACTGTGCATCATAAGGCTGGGGGAGAAATACCTGGGCACTTAGTTCCAGAACACCTCTTAGAAAAGGGTCATCTGTTTTGGTGAGCAGTGAGGGACAGGAGGACGTGACCGTGAGTAGGCAGGTAAAGGGACCGAGCAGACAATAGTGAATGATCCTTAGACTTTGACAATTGCAAACAGGCTTGAGGTGCTCGCAACCTATGCAGACAAAAGCGAGGTCTGCAGGGTGGATGAGCAAACTGGCCATGGCACCATGATACAGGAGGTTGTCCAAGCTGGGGGAGCAAAAAAGAATGCAGTGGTAGTAGGGAATAGTATCGTGAGGGGGATTGACAATGTCCTCTGCAGCACAGAGCAACAGTCCAGTCAGCTGTGTTGCTTGCCCAGTGCCAAGGTTCAGTATATCTCCTCAGAGCTATAGAGAAACTTTCATTGGGAGGGGAGGGATCCAGTAGCTGTGGTCCATGTAGATACCAATGACATAGGCAGGACAAAGTAAGAGGTTCTGCATTGTCAGTATGAGGAGCTGGCACCAAATTAAGAAGCAGAACCTCAAAAATAATCATCTCTGGATTATTACCTCAGCCATATGGAAAATGGCATGGGGCAAATAAGATTAGAGAGATGAATGCTTGGCTTACAGACTGGTGTCGGAGAAGTGGGTTCCAGTTCATGGGGCACTGGCAGCAGTAATGGGAAAGTGGGGGCTGCACCTTTGGGATGGTCTACACCTGAAATAGAAGTAAATAAGTGCGATCTGATAGTCATTACAGAGACATAGCTACAGGACGACATAAGATTGGGAACTGAACATTGAGAGATATGTGACATTTAGGAAGGACAGGAAGCTAGGAGGATGTGGTGGGGCAGCTCTGTTAATTAAATATGATATTAGCATAACAGAGAGGAATGACCTAAATTCAGGAAGTCAGGATATAGAAGTGGCTTGGGTAGAGATGAGGAATGATAAAGGCAAGAAGTCACTTGTGGGAGTGGTGTACAGGCCTCCTAACAATAATCACATGGTAGGATGGGGTATCAAAGAAGAAATAAAGGGTGCTTATCAGAAAGGTATGGTGATGATCTTGGGGGATTTTAATTTACATGTAGACTGAAAAGAATCAGATGGGCAAAGATAGGCGAGATGAGGAATTCATAGAATGTTTTTGGGATTATTTCTTAGAACTGCACATTCTGGAGCCAACCAGGGACCAGGCTGTACTAGACATGGTGTTAAGCAATGAGACAGGATTAATCAATGACCTCATAGTGAAGGCATCCTAGTGATCAAAATATGATTGAATTTTACATTTGGTTTGAGGGACAGAAGAGTGGGTCCAAGACTAGTATTTTAAACTTAATTAAGGCCAATTATGAGAGCATGAAAGCAAAGCTAGTGAAATTGAACTGGCAATTTAGGTTCAGAGATGCAGTGGTGGACATTTAGGGGAATATTTCAGAATACACAGAACAGATACATTACAATGAGAAAGAAAAATTCCAAGGAGAAGATCCACCATCCGTGGTAAACTAAAGAAGTTAAACATTGTATTCAACTTAAAGAAAAAGCATATAATTGTGCAAAGATGGATGGCAAGTCAACAGATTGGACAGAATATAAAAAACAGCAAAGAATGACTAAAAGATTAATAAGGAGAGAAAAGTTAGAGTACAAGAGAAAGCTAGCTAGAAATATAAAGATGGTAAGAGTTTCTATAGATATTTAAAAAATAAAAGAGTTAACAAAGAGAACATTGGTCCTATGGAAAGTAAATCTGGAGAATTAATAATGGAAAATAAGGAACTGACAGATGAATTAAACCAGTATTTTGCGGTCTTCACTATAGGGGATGCAAGTAACATCCCAGCAATAGCTGTAAATCAGGATTTGGAAGGGAGGGAGGAACTCAGGAAAATTACAATCAGCAGGGAACTGGTACTTAACAAATTGTTGGAACAGTGGGTTGACAAGTCCCTGAGTCCTGATGGATTTCATCCTAGGGTCTTAAAATAAGTGGCTAGTGAGATAGTTGATGCATTAGTTTTAATTTTCCAAAATTCACTAGATGTGAATAAGATTCCATTAGACTGGGAAGTAGCTAATGTAACTCTTTTATTCAAAAAGGGAAAGAGACAGAAAGCAGGAAACTACAGGCTAGTTAGCTTAACATCTGTCATGGAGAAAATGTTAGAAGCTATTATTTAAAGATGATATAGCAGAGCACTTGGATAAATTCAAGGTGATCAGGCAGAGTCAGCATGGTTTTTTGAAAAGGAAATCATGTTTAACCAATTTTTGGAGTTCTTTGAAGAAGTAACATGTGCGGTGGATAAAGGGGAAATTAAATTTTCAGAAGGCATTTGATAAGGTGCCACATCAAAGATTATTGCAGAAAATAAAACCTCATGGTGTAGGGGGTAACATATTGGCATGGATAGAAGATTGGCTAGCTAACAGGAAACAGAGAGTAGGTATAAATGAGTAACTTTCCATTTGGCAAGATGTAATCAGTGCTGGGGCCTCTACCCTTTATAATTTATAGAAATTATTTGGATGAAGGTACTGAAGGTATGGTTGCTAAATTTGCTGATGACACTAAGACAGGTAGGAAAGTAAGTTGTGAAGAGGATATAAGGAGGCTATAAAATGATAAAGGTTGGATAGCTGAGTGGGCAAAGATCTGGCAAGTGGAGTATAAAGTGGGAAAATGTGAATTTGTCCATTTTGGCAGCAAGACTAAAAAAGCATATTATCCAAATAGTGAGAGGTTGCAGAGTTCTGAGATGCAGAAGGATTTGGGTGTCCTCATGCAAGAATTGCAAAAGGTTAGTATGCAAGTACAGCAAATAAGCTAATAGAATGTTATTGTTTATTGCAAGGGGAATTGAATCCAGGAGTATAGAGGTTATGCTTCAGTTATACAGGGCATTGATGAATCCACATCTGGAGTCCTTTGAACAGTATGGTCTCCTTATTTAAGGAAGGATGTAAAAGCATTGAAGCCTTTTGGAGAAGGTTTTCTAGACTAATACCTGGAATGGGCAGGTTGTCTTATGAACAAAGGTTGGACGGGCTAACTTGTATCCACTGCAGTTAGAAGAGCAAGAGGTGGCTTGATTGAAACATAAGATCCTGAGGAGACTTGACAGGGTGGATTTGGAAAGGATGTTTCCTCTTGTGGGAGAATACAGAACTAAGGGTCACTGTTTAAAAATACGGGGTCACCCATTTAAGAAAGAGATGAGGAAAAAATCTCTGACAGTTGAGAGGCTTTGGGATTCTCTTCTTTAAAAGGCAGTGAAGGCAGAATCTTTGCATATTTTTAAGGTAGAGGTGGTTAGATTCCTGATGAGAAAGGGGTTGAAAGCTTATTGGGGGTAGGCAGGAATGTGGAGTGGAGGTTAAAATCAGATCAGCCATGAGCTTTTGAATGGCAGAGCAGGCTCGAAAGGCCGAATGGCCTGCTCCTACTCTTAATTTGTATGTTCATATGTATATTCGTATGTACTCAAGATGTTGTGGTAACCATTTGAGTAGTTGGCTGGTCTGACCAATGAGGGGCTTCTGGCACCTATAACAAAAGTGGACAAACCTGCTCTGCAGAGAGAGAAGACAAAACAGAGCTGAAGTCCCAGTTGAGAGAAACTTCCTTGCTGGAGCTCTCGGCAACTTGCAGTTCTGTATAATTTACGACAGTGGTTGTCGTGACATTTTCTGCCATTTTGAGGAGATTCAGGGCTACACAGGCATCTCTGCTCAAGGGAGAAAAAGACTGGTTACAAGTGACACACATCAGCTTGAAAATCTGTTTGCCGCCATACTATTTTGGTTCCAAGATCATGCCAATGACTAGAAGTTGGATTCCTTGGGTCCCATAAAGTAGTATGTGGGTTGTTTGCAGCCTGTGTTCTTCTCAGCTACGGTTCTTTGTCCTATAGGACCGTAACACTGGCTGCCATACCTCATTTAAAGTTTGTGAGGTGGCCATTAACCAAGATGTCAGAATTCCAGAATGAAAATCCTGACCTCACCCAAGAAGCATAGCTGTATGTCCTCTTGGCATGCTGTCTCAACCTCATGAATCCTCTTGCGATCTTCTGTGCATTTTAATGTGTTGACTTTGCACAACTTCCTGAAGTGTCCTATTCGGTTACATCGAAAGCATTGAGCTGAAATTGCCAGACATTGATCACGCCTGGAGGGGCACTTTGCTCCACAGTGCTGTATTGATCACTCTAATGGTCAGTTAGGGTATTGCTTACCTTGGCCTGGAGTTTCTGTGCTGTTTCACTAACTGGACAGTGGAGTTTACTTTTTCAGAGCTCTCGGGAACATGCAGTTCTGAACAATTTATGACAATGGTTGTCTTGACATTTCCCCCCATTTTGAGAAGATCCAGGGCTACACAGGCATTTCTGCCCGAGAGAAAAAGACTGGTTATGGGTGACATACATCTGCTCGAAGATCACTTTGCCGTCATACCTTAGTGGTTCCAGAATTACGTCTATGACTGGAAGTTGGATTCCTTGGATCCCATAGAGTGGTGTGTCTGTTGTTTATTTTCTCCCCTTAATATGCATCTAGGCTGAAAATGAATTTCAGATTGCCTGACAATCCGAATGATTATCTCAAGGGTTTGATCTACCTTCACTTGAAGCATGACTGAGAATATAACTTTCGCCACTCCTACAACTATTCTATCCCTGATTTCAGGTCACCGTAATCACAGTCTTCAGCCATTCTGTATAACTCATTAATGAAGGAGTCGACAAATTCTAGTATTGCGGGATACGTTTATTAAATTTAGCCCTTTCAAGAATTTGGTTACTTCTGGTTAAAATAAGCATCAAATTTTAAAACTTCATCAAATTTTGCAGATGATTTGTTGATTCTTTGGCTAGCTATTCTATCATCGGCTATCCAGCCTATCAAATAAAGCAGTGTGTCAACTTGTTCAGCTCCTGTCTTTTTATCCAAACCTGAAGCAATCGTGTACCTAAGGAATCTCTTTCTCCAGAGTCCCCAGTTTTGTGATTGGGCTGGGCTTTGGATAATTCCAAATAGATCCGAAAGAGTGGGTTTCTGATCCATGATTAACATTTTTAAATTGCAGGTTCAGCTTTAAGAGGTTTTTGAATATCCAAGATGGCACAAAGGGTTTTCGCATGCTTGCCAGTTTTGGCAGGTTCCCACAGTAATGTTGCTTATGATCTCAGTGTTTAAATTTTTGCAACAATGGCTTCCTGGATTGGCTGGTTAGAGACTTTTCCACTTTAGCACTATGGTCTTGGGTCTTGGAAGTGTCAAATTCCGACTTTAGCAGGGTTTTATAAGCTGCCTATTCAGTCGCAATTAATTATTTTCTTTGTTTGGAGTGAGCTCAGCCGCCATGTGTTCAGGCACTGACTCAGGAATTTCTGACCACTGCAGCTTTTAACTTTTTTCAGTACTTGTGTTGTCCAGGGGTCTGCTGACTCTGCACACTCTGGGTATTGAAGCTGGACTTCCACAGGATTCAATGGCGTCTTCTGCTGCAGTGAGGAAATTTAATTTCTGACTTTGGTTTCCAAGCCTTTCTTTGGAGTTTTTCTTCTGCACCTTCACTTCTTGAGTTTTTCTTCAGGTCAGAATACTTCTTGGATTTTTCCTCCAGTTTTCCAGTATTTTAATTTTCTTCTTCATCTCTGCGATGCTTTGAATCATTCCATTCACTACCAACATGTTGTAAGGTGTTGCTCATAGTTCGGTGGGTCTTGTTAAGGTATTCATAGTCCTAGGTAGTTCTTCAGTATGTATTTATTAACTACTAGAAGCTCTGTCCAACACTATTCTGACCCCTAGGTGCAGGTCATGTGTTCTCTTACATCATTGTTTGGGTGGTACTGTACTCAGTCACACCTTGCCCTTTATGTGCCAGACCCTTATACTACAATCCCTTTAGCTAGTGAATAACTATCCATTGTACACGCAAAATTATTAATTCTGCTAACTCCTACAAAAAGCAGTAGATGCAAGTTCCATACTTCTACTGTTCTTTATGTAAAGAATCATTTCCTAACTTCTCTCCTGAAATGCTTGGCTCATATTTTAAGACAATTTCCCTTGGCCTGGACTCCCTGACCAACAGAATATAGTTTCTCTCTATCCATCCTATCAATCCCCTTTCAAAAACCTAAAAACCTCAAACAAATCAGACATTAACCTTCCATATTGCAGTGATAAAAAGCATAATTTATGTGATTATCCATGTAATTTAATCCTTGTAACTTTCCTGTTACAATTTTTAAAATGGCCACAATTCCATCAGCTTTTGGGTCAGAAAGACCTGAATAGATTTTAATAAATCCAGGCTACCCGTACAAAAGTGGCCAATGTTGTCAGTGCACCTTTCCAGAATATTAGCAGAACACTGGGATAAGAACCATCTAAAGTTAAGGATTACTAAAGACTGGATTAGTCAGATGTGCAATATAGTTCAACTGGGGTCTCAAGGACCAGGTTTGAGCTTTGAAAAAAAACCTCCTGGAGGCCCCAGAAGGTGAAGAAAAAGATGCAGAAAATTGAAGAATAATCAGTGGACAATCCATCGCAAACTACAAAAGACATTTCTGCATTTTTGAAGCAAGAGACCTTCTGACTTGCAATTAATCCCACGGCATTAGAAATCATTTCTCGGCCCCCATCCTTCCCTCCAAAAAGACAGATTCATGCACAGAAGCAAGAGTCTCATTCTCAATTCAGAAGCATTCCATTCATTGTACCTGGTCAAAGATGTTTGCCAAAAATAATGTTGGAACAAAAAAAGACCAGAGCCCATTTCTCTCGAAAAGAGAAGAGAAGGCAGAGAGGTGACCCAATAGAGGATTTTACAATTATGAAGAGATTTGTTCAAGTAAACATAGAGAAGATGGAAAGAATTTAATGGTGGCTGATGGAACAGGAACAGGAGGGGCAGTAGAATCGTGTGGGAGGCACTATTTTGGAAAACTGGCACTGGGAACTCTGGGTTGCATTATGCTGTAGGCATAATTTGGAATAAAAAGCTAGTATCAGTAATGTTGGCCATAAAACCACCAGATTGTCTTAGAAATCCATGTAGTTCAATCGTGTCCTTTAAGGAAGGAAATCTGCTGTCCATAACCGGTCTAAGCTATATGTGACTCCGGACACACAGCAATGTGGTTAACTTTTAACTGCCTTCTGAAATATCTTAGCAAGCCACTCAGTTTATCAAACCACTACAAAAAGCATAAGAAGAATAAAACTGGACATATCACCCAGCTTTAAACTAGGCATTGGAACTGCATTCCCAGGCACACCCAGCCCAGCTGATGCTGCAAAGTGCTCCTCAATAATATCTGGCAACAGCTTGACAATGCTATGATTCTGTAATGACAATCGACCAATGTCACTGACCCTTCCATCACTATCCCTGGGTATGTCATGTCCCACTAGAAGGACAGACACACCAGAGATCGCAGCACATTGGTAACCAGTAAGGAGAGTGTGGTCCTAAGATTCTCAACATTGACTCTGGACCTCACAAGGTCTCCTGGCATCAGGTTAAACATGGGCAAGTAAAACTCCTGCTGATTATCATCTACTGACCTCTCTTATCTGATGAATCAATACTCCTCTATGTTAAAACTACTTGGAAGAAGCACTGAAGGCAGCAAAGGAACACAACTACTCTAGGTGGGGGGGCTTTAATGTCCATCACAGTGGCTCGGCAGCATTGCTTTTGACCAAGCTTCTCTAGTTTTGAAGGACATAACTACCTGATTGGGCTTTCGAAAAGTTGAAAGAAAACCAACATGAGGGGAAAACCTACTTCACTTTGTCCTTATCAATTGTTGCAAACACATCTCTCCATGACAGTATTGGTAGGAGTCAACACCACACAATCCTTGTGGAGAAGGAATCTTGTTCTCTCACTGAACACAACCTCCACTACCATTGTGCTAAATGGGGTAGAGTCAGAGTAGATCCAACAGCTCAAAACTGGGCATCCATGAGGCACTATGGGCTATCAGCAGCAGTAGCATTGTATTCAACCACAATCCGTAATCTCATGGCCCATCATATACCTCATTCAATCACTACCAAGTAGTCAGGGTATCAACCCTGACTGTAGAAGAGTATGTCAGGAACAGAACCAGGCATATCTAAAAAATGAGACTGCTAATCTACTATAGCAGCAACAAAGGATTACTAGCTTGCTAAACAACAGAAACAGCATTCTAGGGACAGAGCTAGGCAATCTCATGACCAGGTGATCAGATTAAAGCTCTGCAATCCTGCCACATCCAGTTGTGAATGGTGGTGGACAATTAAACAACTAATCAGAGGAGGAGGCTCCATGAACATTGCCACCCTCAATGATGATTGAACACAGCGCCTGCGTGCTAAAGACAAGGTGGAAGCATTTGCAACCACCTTCAACCTCCTTATGATGTCCCCACTATCACAGAAGCCAGTCTTCATCAATTTGTGATATCAAGCAATGGCTGACCATACTAATGCAGCAAATGCTATGGGCTCCAGAAACATCCTGACTGTAGTGCTGAAAACTTGTGCTCCAAAACTAACTACACCTCTAGCCAAGCTGTTCCAGGACAGCTACAACATTTGCATCTACACAGCCCAGTGGAAAATTGCCCAGATATGATCTGTTCACAAAAAGTAGAACAAATCCAATCCATCAATTACCACCCCATCAGCCACTCTCAATCATCAGCAAAAAGATAGAAGATGGCATTGATCAAGCGCCACTTACTCACCAATAAACTGCTCACTGATGCTCAACTTTACTTCTGCCAGGATCACTCAGCTCCAGACCTCATTGCAGCCTTGGTCCAAACATAGACAAAAGAGTGGAATTCCAGAGGTTGAGAGTGATTGCCCTTGACATCAAGGCAGCATTTGACGGAGTGTGGCATCAAGGAGTCCTAATAAAATTGAAGCCACAGGGAATCAGGGGGAAAACTCTTCACCTGCTAGAATCCTATTAAGCTCAGAAAGAACCCTTTTCTCATGCTTCCTTATCTTAATATGAACAATGCAATTGGTCACCCCTCCTTACAATGGCATCAAAGTCCGGTATCACTCTGTTCTCTCTCCACAGATGCTGCCTGACCTGCTGAGTACTTCCAGCATTTTATGTTTTTATTTCAGATTTCCTGTATCCACATTTTAGTTCTGCCTTGCCAATATGAGTGCTGCTTTACTGTGATCTACAGTATGGTGCTGCAAGAAGCACCTAGGGAAAAACAGTAAAGAAAAGAGAAAGATAACACAGAGAAACCAAATGGCACCTCAGAGTCAGTCACCACACCTTGTGTATGGTGATCTGAATGCTCTCTCTGCTTCTCATTCCTAAAGCTGGGATTTAATAACCTGAGAACATTTTAGAAGAGGTGCTCCCAAGTCCATCTGTAATCTGTTCCACACCTGTTAGGGAATGCCTTCCTAATTTTCAATTTTCTCAAAACACAAAATCCTAACCTAAAACCACACACTCTTCACTTTCACATTCATCATCCTCCTTCTAAAAATCTAAACCTTTGCTGTACCTCTGGCAAGAACTGAAGATGTTTTTGCATCTCTAACTTTCAGAAGTGCATAAGCAACTAATCACCGAGATGCCCATCTCAAAATGCTAAACCATGATTGCCTGTGGAGACCTTCAGTCATACATATCTTGGGACTCGCAGCATTTTTGCTTTGATATTTCAATCCCTTGTTCAAATTTTGTTGGGTCAACAAATCTGCTACTGTCTGGTTCTTTCGCCAATTACCTTAAATCTGTTTCCTCTGGTTAACGACTATTCTGCCACCAGACACAGTTTTTCCTTATTTACCAAATAAATTCCCCTTGTGATTTTAAAAACCCCTATTGGATCTATCCTTAACTTTCTCTGCTCTAAGGAGAACAATGCCAGTTTTTCTCATCCCCACTTAACTGAAGTTCTATATCCCTGGTACCATTACAAATGTGGCTATAGGAAGTTATAATGTAAAAAGTTGACAGGACATACACACAGTTGCAATATTTTTTAACAGATTATAAACATTCTAGGGTAAAGGCACTCTTCAATGTATTACTATAGCAATGCAGAAGATCCTAGGTTCAAGTTCAGGACTGCCAGCACCTCAGCAAAAATCAGCACCTTCAATGAGGGAATGAGCATGAGAAAACAAAACCATATAAGTTTAGGTTTAACTTTTCATACAGTATTAAAACCAAAGCAAAAAATAAGTTGAATTTTTGAAATTACAGTGTACACACTTGCAAAACCAAAATGCAACTCTAAACTGCATTAATCTAATAAGTAATCTTGACTAGAAGCTTACCTTGTGCTGCTCTCAATGCTCCTCCATGTATGCTCATGTCCTTTAACACGGTGGCTGCAAGCACATCCCTAGAAAAGCTGGCCTCCAATCATTGGCCAACTCTAATTTACCTGCAAGTATTTCTGTTGGCCAGAAGTACTTCCTTTGAAGCTCAGAGGGTGCACTTCTTGCTGCCTGCATCAAAAATGGTGCAAGTCTAACAAAGACAGAAGAATGGAAGCCATGGTTTCATTCTAGTATTTTCCCTTCTATAGCGCATGCACTATCCATTTACAATAACCCTGCTGTCACCTTGATTAAGCCTAATGCAGCACAGGTGCTCTGCACCAAGACCAGGATTTTTAGGATGTTTGGGTTTCCCTTACTGCCATCCGAGGAGTTGGCAGAGAACACATCCTGACTGATATTGGAGCATTGGGGCAGGCAGTAAGTGTTAATTGGCTGGAATCGGGATTTCCATCCCTCATTCAGGAGGGAGTCCCACCTCAGAGAGCTGCCGATGAATCAAATTGGCTGGTAGCTCTTTAGTCCCTGCAGTGCCAGAAGCTGCAGTGGACAGGACTGGGACTTCAAGCAGCCCCCTGACTCCAAGTCCCAGGAATCCAATTTTAGGGGTTTCAGGGCAGAATGGGGATGACGGGGTGGGCGTATTTGTGGAGAGGCCAGTGGGGGAGGGAGGACCTGCAGGGGACAGTACTTTTGGGGGCCTGAGGTCAAAAGATGCTGCTGATGGAGGCAGTTGATGGTAAATGCCGAGTTGTTCAAATCCCAGAGGGAAACTTCAGACAACTGCCACAACTATTTTTTTCATTTGTATGTTTCGAGATGCAGGCTTTGAACTCAGTAGTAATAAAATCACCGAGTCTTATAGATTTTTCACAAAACTAGATTAAATAATTATTAATTAGAAAAATTATTTTTAAACACATACATATGTCTACAAATTACTACTATAATAAATTCTAAATCCCCTAATTAATCTGTCCCCCCAGTTACACCTCCATTAAGGCAACAGTAAGACACAGATTTTAAAAGACCTGGGCAAAGAAACGTGATACCCTGAACAACCCAATTCAAAGTGAGTTTCCTTAACTTTATAGACAGCAGCTTGAGGCTTAGATGCTGAAGGAGCTTCACACTTGTTAGATCTTGGAATTCCTACCCTTACATACATTGTTCACTCCTTAATACATATTTTCCCCCTTGAATGCAAATTCCTGCTGTTTCACGATGGATGGAATTTTCTCAAATTTCCATCCAAGTGCTGGAGTGGTGGGTAAAATGGTGTGCTGCCCACCAATGGCAATGGCGGTTTTCATGCCGTATCATCCCAAGCCCGCCTCATTATTCATGCACTCCCGGGAAACACGCCATTTCCATGGCGGGCAGGCTCCTCATTCGCCCGCACGCCATCGCTCGGCCGTTGCATCATGCCAGCCGCCATGTTTAAAAGCCAGTCACAACCACAGCACTCATTGCTTCCAGCTCACTACTGCTGCCTGGGAGACATAGCCCTCAAAGGCAAGAAGACTGCAGCCCCCCCACCGCCCCCCCCCGGGTTTAATGACAGGTCCTTCTGGTAACTGCTGGGTGCCAGGGATGCCCGCTGGGATGTCCTGTACCCCTGCTCTGGCTGCAGGATGGGCAGCAATGTGACCAATGCGGCTTAGGGGGCATTGGCACAGGTGGTTGGTGCCAACACCCTTCAGAAAAGGGCAGCCACCCAGTGCTGCAAGAGGATGAATGATCTTCTCTGTTCCGCCAGGTTAAGTCACTCTTTTCATCCCTCTCAACGCACACACTCACAAACTCAGCACATATACAAGGGATCTCATTCACTGCCAATTCGGGACATCATCATTCACTCTCTCACATTCACCATCATTGTCTTCATCCCATCCATGGGACCATTCACCACCTACACAAGCCAGGTATACTTTTCATCTGGGCTAGCAGGCGTCCTGCTTACACCTTCTCCATCTCTATCCATGCAGGACAAGCTGGCACACAAGAGAGAGAGGTAACAGACCAGTGGTGGAATGCCCGAAATCAAGGTCCTCATGGACTTTGAAAACAGAGCCATCCAGCTGGCCAGCGAGGATCTGGACTGGTCCTGTGCTGATGGTGAGGTCGGCGCTGCTCTACCCAGTGAGGATCCAGCACTGCAATGTCCATCAGGCAACCATGCCGTGAATGATGTATCCTCTTTCACAGGCCACTGCCATGCACTAATTGTGTCTCCTTACTTTTGCAGGCACATCTGCCAAACAGCCAACAGAGTCCATGACCCAGGGCCTCCAATCAAGCCCCGAAGAAACCTCTGAAGAGGAATCTGGAGGTACCCTCCTTGAAGTCCCGTCACAGTGCTCACCTACACCCTGCACCAGCGCAGAGACACACACCTCAGTGGGACCTAGCTTTAGAGTAGCCTCAGGATCACAATCTGGTGAGCAATTTGCACTATCTGATCTACTGCTAGCGGCTTCCCAGCTGTCCGGCACTGGAAGGACTGCTGGAGGCCAGAGATTTGCAGAGTCAGATGACGAGTTTTTGGACTCTGTCACGTAACAGTTGCTGGAGCTACAAAGGCAAGCTCGGGAACATCAGGGAGGGATGTCCGCTGCACTCCTCAGGTTGCAAGGCATGGTGGAGGGGTCAGTCCGCCTTCAGGCTGAGGTGATAGTGCCAGCATGTCAACACACCAAGGTCAACACTGGCAGGATGGTGTCCATCATGGAGAACTTGGTCCAGGGCTTCACTTCTGCACTGCTGCGCAAGCTCAACTCCATCGCTGATGCCATAGTTGGCCTCCAACACTGTGTACGTGAGTGGAGTGCAATCTCCCTCCAGCTACCCCTGCTCCTCAAGGAGTCAGCCAGGGGCCACAGGCACCCATAGGGAGGAGGATCCACAGGTGCACACTCCGAGCCCACCCATCCAAGTGACTCCGAGAGTGTCCAACCCATCCGACTACCCTCTTCCTGTGACTTCAGCAACTCAAGCTCCACAAGCCAAGGAGGGTGCCACTGCCACACAGCAGAACCTGAAAGCAGGCCGGGGTCCTCCAAGTCTCGATCCTCCAGAGGACACCTGCCAAAGTCATCACAGACAGGGCGACACAGTCAGCCGGCTGCCTCTACCTCTGCTGTGGATGTCCAGGGAGCACCAAGACATAGTGGCAGGGTTAGGACAGTTAAGGAGAATTACTTGCAGCCTGGGCACGGGTGTTAATCACTTGTACGTACTGTCCACTATTGTGAATAAACTCCCAAGAATGTCTCCCTGCCTATGGGTTCTGATGAGCAGTGTTCTTGTCACTCAGATGTGAAACCTTTCTGCACATGATAAAGACAGGTGTCTCAGTCCAGGGCCTCTTCCCTGTGCTCTGTGCAGTCTTCAGACCAAAGCAATGGTCCGGCCTCACAATTCCTGGAGACATTAACCTCGGCGGTGCTCGTCAGTGCTGCCAGAACATAGTGGGAAGGCATCACAGAGTTCTCTCATTCTCTCACTATGCTCTCAGCACCTTTAAGGAGGGGCTGGCCCCCATCTCTTCAGCATCTGTGACCATTGATGCTGTGCTCCAGCTCCTGCAGGACTCAGGTGCTGAAGGTGGACACGGTCTCAGATGCTTCTAAAGTTTTCTGGCTGCATCTCTTTGATATGACCGTGATCATGCAGCGTAAGTGAGCTGCCTTGGCCAGATGGAGTCAGACATTCTCAGAGGCTATGTGAAGATTTATGGCGTGTCCTCAATGTATGTCGGCATTATCCTCCTGCAAACTAGAGACTATTAGGGCCTCCACTGCATCTCCATGACAGGAGCATTCTCACAGAGGGTATTCGTGCTACCATTAGCCAGACTGGAGTCAGACATTCACAAACGCAATGTGAGGAGCTATGGAGTCACCTCACTGCACATCGTCATCAACCTCCACAAATCTAGCAGATAATGCGGGCCTCCCGAGCGCACCTGCCTCATCTAGCCAGTGCAAGGGCCTCATTCCCATCATCGTCACCTCCGAGGACCTCCTCGGCCTCATCCCCATCAACGTCCTCCTCATCGAAGGAGACGTGCTGCTCCTCCATCTCTTCCTCAGCCAGCTCGTCTCCCCGTTGGTGTGCCAGGTTGTAAAGGGTGCAGCAGACAACGACAATGCGTGACACCTTCTGTGGACTGTATTGCAGGGCTCCACCAGACTGGTCCAGGCACCGGAACATCATCTTCAGCGTCCCGATGGTCTGCTCCACAAGGGTGTGAGCTGCAGCATGAGCCACATTATACCTTCACTCTGCTGCAGTCTGAGGCTGCCACACAGGTGTCATCAGTCATGGCCTCTACAGATAGCCCTTGTCCCTGAGGAGACATCCCTGAAGCTTCTGTGGACCCTGGAAGACTGCAGGGAGTTGTGATCGACTGAGGATGTAAGCGTCGTGCACACTCCCTGGAAACCATGCACACACCTGCAGGATGTGTTTCTGGTGGTCGCACACCAGCTGCACATTCAGCAAATGGAAGCCCTTGCGGTTGATGAAGTCCACCATATGTTGCAATGGAGATTTGAGCGCCACATGAGTGCAGTCAATCGCACCTTGCATCTGTGGGAAACCCGAGATCTGGGAGAAGCCAATCCCTCTTGCACCCTGGCTGTCCTGATCCCGGGCGAAATGACCTCATGGATGCATTTGTGGGTGAAAGCTTGAGAGATCCCACAGAGGTTACCTGTGGAGCCCTGAAAGGAGCCACTGGCATAGAAATTGAGCGCCACGGTCACTTACACAGCCACTGGCAGTGGATGCTATCTATGTTCCCATGGTGCCAAATCCTGAAGTAAATGGCAGATGTGAGCGATCAATTCCCTAGACATTTGCAGTCTTCAGCGACGATGGTTCTCGGTCATCTGCAGGAATGAAAGACGGCATCTATAGACCCTGGGTGTCACTAGGTGCCAGCCTGTGACTGCTCGCTGTGGCTCTTGGGTGGTGTGTGCAGGAGCCCCAGCTGCCTCTTCTTGGGGTTGCTTCTCCAGCCTCTACGCAGTCAGGAGCCTCAGTCGCTCTCTCCTCCATTTTTTCACGATCTGTAGGCCATCAGGCACACAGTTAATTTACCAGGCTCCGTGATCCTGATGTACTCCTCCTGCAGGATGAAAGAGGCACATGGTTAGCATGGGTGTACTAAGAATCTATCCTGGTTAAGTGTGACAGCCCCTTAACGCTTCCCGGAGAGTGCTGGCTGCCACTTGGATGGCCAAAGATTAGTGCGCTGCATGTGCTACCCTGTTAGTTTGAACCACGGGGGAAGATTGGTCCAAATCAGAATGCTGACATTGCAAGGGGCTGTGAGCACCTTCAGCAGTGTCTGCTACATGGCCAGCTTTAGCAAGGAGATTGTACAACTTGTGCAGTCCAACTGCTCTGCAGTCCACTAAAGTGCGTGTGAATTTGCAGTCTGTGCCAGGGCAGGGAATCGGGGGAGCTCTGAAGAACTTGGTGGCACTTTGATGCCTCAGCATTGCTTGAGTGGGCAGATAAGCTAGAAGCCCAACTCCAATCATACCAATGTGGCTGCACCTGAACTGTCTGAGTTGCAGAGGAATGGTCACTTTCTACAGGTTTCCCGAATACGTAGCCACTTCTCTTGCCCACCCTACACCACCGCCCCCCCAACCCCAAATGCTTGTGCGCTATATTCAACGGCAGGGCTACCCTTGCTCCCCACACCCCTCAAAAGTTGTCTCTCTGTCAGGGCGGCACTTAAACCCAACCACCACCCCACCCCCCCGGCCCCCTGAAGCATGCAAAGCAACATGAGACCCTGGCGAGCTCTGCAGAACATTGCAGTGCATTCACCTCCAGTTCACCCAAAGTGCAGGCTACCAAGTGCACGTCACCTCTGTGCTGCTGTGAAACACATCGACATGGGCGTATGATCCAGTGGGGGTGCAAGAACCTGCTGGGATGGCCTGATAATGATATGCTGATGTATTACAATGAGGTTCCCAACGACCGATGGTGGGAAATATGGTCCACCGTCAGCAGGCTGCAGACAATCACAACCTGCCTTGCCGATGTCATGAAACTAATCATGCCATATTGTCCGCTCACGTCACCTATCACGCCAGCTGCCAGCAGGCACGGAAAATTCCGCCCTATGCCTTTGGACTTTACCTTCCTAATAATAAATATGTACCTTCCTAATAATAAATATGTCTCATAGTACTCATTTTACCAATAATATTTGGGAAAAAATAAACACACTGTTTCTAAACTTCGTCTTGCGAGGTAACACATTTCACCCCTCCTTTGAAAACAATCTAGTCTAGTTTATTTAAAAATGCAAATGGTCCCTTTACCCCTATGTCTATCTACTTAACATTTCAAACACAGCTTATCTCCTAATATGTCAAAGCCTTCAGACCAGCTGTCTTTAATTCAATTAAATCACACTCACACACACACACACACACACACACACACACACACACACACACACACACACACACCACTATTTTACAATAAATTCCAATAACATTATTATATCTTCCTGACACCCCCACTTCCTGCCTGTTGTAATATGGGTTCTTTAGATGTCTCAGTGACTTGTATATTTAAACATGAACCATTTATTGTTAGTCTTTAGGTATTTACAGATCTCAGTTTCCTGTCATGCATGGTGCTGTTACCTCCAGGCAGGATTGTTCCACAGTTCTTTCTAGACTGTCATCTCTGAGTCTATTACCATGGAACTCTATACATCATACTGTGGGCAGTGCTATTGTCCAGTCCCACAATAACCCTGGCTTTGCTGAGCACATTTACCTTACAATGGCATGCAGGCACATACAACATTCCCCTTTCCTCTCCAAAGAAAACTTTACCTTCCAATGGAGTATAACTATTTGCAGTGCAGTCTTTACTTGCTATCCCTGCTCCCCCATCTCAAGTCCCTGACATTATAAACTCAGACGGTCTGGAGGCTTGACAGTTCTTCCACATCTCAGTCTGTCACGTTTGGAGGAATGGGAGCAATATTATACTAATGTCCTATTGGGAAGGAGATCTGCTGCCCTTACTTGGTCTGGCCTACATGTGACTCCAGACCCACAGCAATGTGGTTGGCTCTTCAATGCCCTCTGACTAGGGCGATTTAGGGATGGACAATAAATGCTGGCCTAGCCAGTGACACCCACATCGAATGAACGAATAAAAAAAATTCTGTGTTTCTGGTACTTGGTATCTCTGTTTGATTCACTTTTTGCACTCCTGCGAGTTATATTTCTCTTTATGAACAACCCGCCTGCTTTTGCTGGACACTGTGGGTTTGTCCCGTTCCTTCCGAAGGGAATGTGCACTCCGTTCATTCCTAGAGTGGACTCAAATTTTCTTTTTCCTTGGTGTCTGCCATATTCTTACTAGACGTATATGTTTTGCAATGGAACTTTCATTTCCAAATGTTCTGCAATCTCAGCCAAACATTTGTTGGCTGTTGTGTTTTCAAACCGTTTTGCAAGCTTGTGAATGGTATCATTCAGCTCAACTTTTTCTTCTACTCGTGCATTGCGCTTCAGTGTCAGGGTGACATTTTCCGTTCTCCTTTCTGTCTTTTCTTTTTCTGTCTGCAACAGAACTTCGTCCTTGTCTTTCAATTTGATTACACTGTTAGCCAGATCTGTCTCCAGTGAAGTCTTAACTTGGTTCACTTCTGTAATTGTGCAATTTATGGCTCATTATCTGCTCACAGTTTGGAAAGTTCTACAGCTTTCCCTTTCAATGTCTCCTCTTTTCCATTCAACTGCTTCTTCAGCTCTTCAATCTCTTTCTTGTAGCCTTCGGCTTCCTCCTGAAATATAGAACATTGCTGAGTCTTCTCTGCCAACTGGTTCTTCAGTTTGTTCAGAGTGACATTAAAATCATTTTCCTTATGTTTGTTATTTTTCAGAAGAATAAACTTTGTCCTAAGGAATTCTTGAAGCGTGAGAATGTCTTTCAATGGGTTTTCCTTTTCTTTGCGAGGCTAGCTTGTTTCATCTTGAGCTTTCCTGTAATTCAGCATTGTCTTAAACAGCAGAATTAAACTCAAGTCGACTGTCTTCATGTCGCTGAATGGTCATGCATTCCTTTTGCATTTGATCTTGAATGATAATCAATTGTTCTTTCAACTGTTTATTTTCTTGTTGACCTCTTGCCAACTCATTCTGGCCTCACCAGTTTTTTTTATACAATTCTAACATTATATCCTTACTTTTATATTCTATACCTCTGCCAATGAAAGAGACCATTCCATATGCCTTCTTTATAACCTTGTCTACTTGAACTGCTGCCTTCAGGGACCTGTGTACTTGTATGCCAAGATCTCTCACTTCATCTACCCCTCTTAGTATATTCCCATTTATTGCGTAATCCCTGTAACTGTTTGACCTCCCTCTTGTATGAAAATTTGCCTCCCAAAATACACCTCACTATGGTTTTTGAATGATAATATCCTCAAAACCAAATCGTAATAATTAAATGATTTATCCATTGGCCCCTATTGGTATTACTCAACATAAAACTCAATAGAATCGGAATGAGCCCTGTGGAATAATTGAATTGAGGGAAAAATAGGGATATGAATTTAGAGGTTGTGTGGTTTATATTTAGCCATTGTGGAAACGGTTTGACATGAAATTCTGGGGTTATAATAAGTTTCTCTGTAGGGAATGTACAATTGATGAATGAGTAATGTTAAATTTTTTAAAGGGGTATTTAATTACCTGGTTAATGGTGCCAATATGTCAACCTTTGTAATGGAGTTTACCAAATGTAGTTGACTAATCTGGTAAAAACATATGCATAATTTTTATGGTACTTTATCAATAGTGATATAAGAATTATTACAGGATGATAGGAAGATTTCCTTGATAAATTTGGCCCAGCCTCCCTGGGATTGTCCAAGGGTATATTTTAATGATTAAGAAAGGTATGGAATGAAGCCAATATGTATTCCTTTAATGAATAATCTAACCTTTCTATAGTTGGGGGGATTTAATTTGGTCATTTAATTAAAAGGAACTTTCCTCTCCATTCCACTCCGGTACCTTCCCCTTTCTTTTGTAAGAGTGGGATCAGAATCAAGAATCTTAAGAAATCTTCAGTGACTTCTTCAGCACTTTTGAATTAAGATCTGATGGAGGATTCAGACTTAAAGGTTCAAGGATTCCAAGCTTTATTGATCAGGGAAATCTCTATCTGATAAGGGATTCCTGAATTCCAGTATTCCTCCAAGAACACATAGGGTGGTAGTCCCTTCAAATTGTAAAAGGATGGTCCAAAAGTGTATTTTAGTCTTATATGAAGAAATTCAATCTGGGTTTTAACGGTATATTTTGTGTATCATTTTAAATGAAATCTGAACAGGATGAGTATATATTCTTGAATTAGGATCACATTGTTGGAAATATTTGAACTTTAGTTAATCTTATTGTTACTTGGGGTTTATCAGCTCTCTTTGTTATTTAATTCATTTTATCCTCCAATCCCAACATTCTTCTAGGAATCTTTAATTTGTTAGAATGAAAGTGCTAGTAATTATGGGATCATTCCTTTCATTTTCATCTGGGACTTTGATTGATTTAGACAACAAGGGAGGGTCAGATTTGGTTGTACCACTTATTATTTTTAGTGTGGGGGGATGGTCTAGAGCTGGGGGTACAGTATGGTAGTAGGGCTTTTTGTTTTTTACACAGCTTTTTTGACAAATAAGTTTTTTTTTCCTGGGGTCCAGACTGCTGAAAGTCAGTTTCAGCAAGTCCCTCAGAAGAATTGTCAAGGAGATGGTACCACTTTTGCCTTCCCCCAGTTCAAGACTTTTACTCCTGCCTTTTCCATGGTAATGCTAAATCTAACTGAATTGTGATCACATCTGTTGAGTTTTTCCGACTCCTGCTTTGATTTGCCAACTGTGGAATTGAGGGTCATTATTTCCTCGTGATACCTTTGTGTCATCTCTGAAATTTGTTTGTTCAGATCTCAAATGGCTTGGTTCATTGAAGACTTCAATTTATCATGTGTTTTCAAAGGTATATACTCAGCTTGAATCTTGCACTTCAAATCTTCTAGTTTAGCTCTGGTGCAAACATTTTCCTGTCAAACAGCTTCATTTACTTTTTGCACATTTTCTTCCTTTTGAGTTACCTCAGATAGCTTTCCTTCAGTCATAATCATCTGCTCACTCTGCACTGCCATCTGTCTCCCTCACTCTGCACTGCCCTTGGTGGAGTTGCCCTCTCTCTGGGGTCTCTTCCAATTTTCTGTCCATGGCTGCTTTCTCCTTTTGTAGTTACTGCTTTAAATGTTGTTTCTACTATAAGAGCTGTCAGTGAAGTAACCATTTTTTTTCTCTTGGGCTGCAGTTGTTAGGATACAGTCAGCTTCCCTCTGTCTTTTTTTTTAAGAGACTTGTTGCTGGGGAGATCTTTGACTCAACTTTGAAAGAAAAGCTTTGCAAGTGATGTATTTTACAATAAATGTATCAATGCTGAGCCCTTGGGATCACCACCTATTCTAAAATGTAAGTACAACTACTTTTTTTGTATTTTTGCTCACCATCTTGTGAACTGTGTCACTCAGGTTCTTGAAATTTTCTGTAATGGACTTTCACTCACTCTGCTGGATTCCTCACTTCTAAATCTGTAATGAAGCTTCAACGTTTTCTTCAAGTTTGCTCATTAGGTGTGCATCTCTCTAGTTAGGCTTCAGTTGCTTGTAGTTTTTCATACCTTGGGATGCTATTGTCTATTCATGAATTTAGCTGCCACCTTTCATATCACCACAAATCATGGTACTACCACTGATTCAATATCTTGTAGAAGCAACCACCACTGCCAACCATGTTGTAATATTGGTTTTTTAGATGTTTCAATGATGAGGTTTTGAGACTTGTATATTTAAATATGAACCGTATATTGTTAATCTTTATATATTTACTGACCCCAGGTTACTGTCATGCATGGTGCTGTTACCTCCATGCAGGCTGGTTCCAGAGCGTTCTTTCTAGCCTGTTCTCTGAGTCTATTAGCATGTAATTCTATACATCATACCATGGGTGGTGCTATTCTTCAGTCCCGCATTAACTCTTGCTCTAATGAGCACCTTTACATTACAATGGCATGCAGGCACATACAACATCATACAACACTCCTTGAGGCCTGAAAACAGTTCATTTTTGGGCTTCCGCCCTGCCCCGACCTCCTTCCGCCAGCCTGAAAATTGAGGCTAGGTGGGAAACAGCCATTAAGTGATCAACAATTGGCCACATAAGGGGGGCCTCAACTGGGGCAAAGGCAAGTAGGCTGGCCTAGGCCTCACCCTTCCCAATGTAAAATTGCAGAGAGGTCAGGCAGGCGGCAGCCCGGTGGGAAAACCATCCAAGAAAGTTTATGGCCACACCTGCCAGCGGAAGAATCTAAAATTCTGTCCCAAATAAATATTATTTAAATAGTTGTTAGGAAAGAGTAACTTTAGCAAAGTACAACTGAATGCTGTATTTTGATATGTACCATTAGCAAGTCTGTTTTCCCTAATGTAGTCTAATTACTTAGATTCTGATTTAGCCACTTTAGTTGTAGGTTTGTCCCTACAACCACACCTACCCCCCCCCCACCTCTTTGTCTCTCTATCTCTCCGCCCCCCACACACACACCTTAAACCAGCTTATATTTCAACTCTTTCTTGGACTCGAACGCAAGTTCTGTCGAAGGGTCATGAGGACTCGAAACGTCAACTCTTTTCTTCTCCGCCGATGCTGCCAGACCTGCTGAGTTTTTCCAGGTAATTCTGTTTTTGTTTTGGATTTCCAGCATCCGCAGTTTTTTTGTTTTTATCTCTGCTCTTCCCCCAGTTTATTTCTACAGCAATGGTTATAGATCATTGATCAACAAGAGGGTGAAAGGTTATTGGGGGTAGGCAGGAGGTAACAAACAGACCAGCCATGATCTTACTGAACGGCAGAGCAGGCTTGAAGGGCCAAGTGGCCTACTCCTGTTCGATGTTCATATGGACCATGCTTCCCAATCGAGGAGGAGAAAACAATGTTAGGAACATATGACACTTTCCTCCACGACTGTACACCTCACATGATGTTAAGATGTGGACATGCATTGTCTCTTTAAAAAGGTGCCCTTGAAAACTAGAAATAGCCCTTTTGGCAGGCAATGTTAATTTCAAAGTGGTTTTGAGTAAAGAAACCGCTTAAGTATTTGCAGGGATTGTCTTTGGCAGAAGAGAGTTCCCTTGCCAGCCAGATGCTGATAGAAATTTAGATAAGTCAAGACCCAGCATTGCAGAGGCAGCACAAAGAAAGAAGTCCAAGGATTGATAGATATTGATCCTTAGAACTTATGTGAATAATGAGGATAAATAGCTTCTGTCGTAACTTCACATGCAGCTCAATGAGGAGAAAGAGCTAACAACCAAAAAACAGGACTGAATAATACCGGTGCATCAAGGGAAATTAGAAACAACAGAAGTGCTCAATGCACGTGCTCAAACTGCACAATCGAAAGTCAGCTCAATGTCATAGCGGTGGCCAAAAAAAGCGGGGATAATTTTAACTTTGTGCAATAGTCTAAAATGGTGATTGCAATTGACCACTGGTTTTACATTTCTCCCAATTTTTATTTTCATTGACTTCATACAAATTCAAAATTACCCCATCGTGTACAAGCCCAGATTTCTGGGAGAGATTGAGGAATCCGTAAAAACTTTAACAGAGGCAGTAAAACACAAAAAAGAGAATTAAATTAATATATGTATTTTTTTGTTTTCAAAAGGCATTTTGAGTGATTTGTAGGAACCCAGTAGCTAGATTTCACAATCACAGCGATGTGTTTAAACAGACAACCTATTATAAATATGAACATAAGAATTTATAATGAAAGAAGTTAACATAAAAAGCGTGATAAAAACATAACAAATGTCACAAGGTGTCGCTACAATGAAGACCATGTAGTGACAAGATTTTGAATATGTGTCTTATATATACAAAGAGGATATTCTCCAGCAGCAGAATTTTATTCAATTACAATATGTAACCTCATGGCCTGGCATATACCCCACTCTACCATTACCACCAAGCCTAGGGATCAGCCCTGGTTCAATGAAGATTTCAGGAAGGTATGTCAAGAGAAGCACCAGGATACCTAAAAATGAGGTGTCAACCAGTGAAGCTACAACACAGGACTGCTTGCATGCCAAACAATTGAAGCGGCATGCAACAGTCAAAACTAAGTGACCCCACAACAAACAGATCAGATCTAAGTTCTGCAGTCCTGCCATATGCAGTCATGAATGGTGGTGGAAAATTAAACAACTAACCAGGACAAACAAACCCAGCCAGTTACCACCCCATCAGTCCACTGTCAATCATCAAAATGATAGAATATGTCATTGAAAGATTTATGAAGCATCACTTATACAGCAATAACCTACTCATTGATAGTCAGCTTGAATTCTGCCAGGACCACTCAGCTCCTGACCCAAGTACAGCCTTGGTCAAAATATGGACAAAAAAAGAGCGACTTGACATCAAGGCAGCATTTGGCCCAGTGTGGCATGAAGGAAACTAAGCAAAACTGAAGTCAATGGGAATCAGAGGGAAAACTGTCCACTGGTTATAGTCATTCCTAGCACAAAGAATGATGGTTGTAGTCGTTGGAAGCCAATCATCTCCAACGTAGGACATCACTACAGGAGTTCCTCAGGGTAGTGTCCTAGGCCCAACCATCTTCAGCTGCTTCATCAATGACCTTCCTTCCATCATATAGTCAGGAGTGATAATGTTCACTGATGATTGCACAATGTTCAGTACCATTTGCAACTCCTCCGATACTGAGGCAGCCCTTGTCCATATGCAGCAAGGCCTGCACAATATTCAGGCTTGAGCTGATAAGTGGCAGGTAACATTCGCACCACACAAGTGCCAAGCATGACCATCTCCAACGAGAAAGTGTCTAACCATCCCCTCTTGATATTCAATGGTATTATCATTGCTGAAACCCCCAGAAACAACAGGCTGGGGCTTATCATTAACTAGAAGCTGAACCGGAAATACTGTGGCTACCGGAGCAGGTCAGAGGTTGGGAATTCTGCAGTAACTCACCACTCCTGACTCTAATGGTATACTCTCCACTTACCTGGATGAATGTGGCTCCAACAACATTCAACAAGCCCAACACCATCCAGGACAAAGCAGCCCACTTGATCGACACTCCTCCACCACCCAAAATGTTCACTCCATTCACAATGCAGTGGTAACAGTGTGTGCCATATACAGAATACACTGCAACAACTCATCAAGACTCCTTTGACAGCACTTTCCGTACCGATGACCTCTACTACCTAGAAGGTCAAGGGTAGCATGGGATGGGAACATCACCACCTGCAAGTTTCCCTCCAAGCCACACACCATCTTGACTTAGAACTATATCACCATTCCTTCACTGTCGCTGGGTCAAAATCCTGGAACTCCCTCTCCACTGTGGATGTAGCTACATCACATGGACAGCAATGGTTTAAGGATAGTCTGAAGAACAAAGAGGGATGGGCAACAAATTCTGGTCTAGCCAGTGATGCCCACATTCTGCGAAAGAGTAAAAAAATATAGTTTATTGTCAAATTTTATTAGAATACACTCCTAACAAATGCTGTGGGCCAATACATTACAGGTAAATGCAATTTGTTGCTGTTGTTGGTTGAAGGCACAGCTGCCAGTGGCAGAGCAGACTAACAGATCCTGGTGGAGGAGAGCACCACTGATCGCTAAAAGAAAGGGAGTGCTTGATTATTGGCATTGTGCAGGAGAGGGACAGACAGATGAAGGGGACTCCTCATCCCCGTGTATTATATTGTACATCCCTCTTCCACAAGGATCTCCCATGCCACATCTTAGAACCTGTGCACCTCTGTCAGTCCTTGCAGTATGCCACTACGTGCCATCCAGACCAGTCCACATCTGCAGAAGTCGGTGCCAGGAACCCACTTATACTGGCTCCACAAAAATTACATTCAATCAAAACAAAAATTGCATTCAATCAGCACTTGAGCACTAATCACAAGGTGGCTGGTTTAGCATCTCTCGGCAAATTATGGTGCTCAGCGATTAGAACGAAAATATTGTGCTAGTTCAAGATTTTCAAAAGGTATGTCCTATTAGCACAGTACCCATTTAGTGTCTGTTTTCAATTATCGGCCAAAATAACCCCCCTGCCACTTTGACCCATCCTTCGGTCATTTCTTCCAATGTATACTGCTTTGGCTTGAGGTCAATCTATTTTTGATTATGCTTCTTGGAATATTTTATGACATTTCTCTATGTTAAAGGCATTATATAAATGAAAATTGTTGGTGCAAAATGCAATGTATTATTTTGCTGCTAATGTAGACCTGTATCCCTTTACAAAGTCTAATCATTGTTAAATTAATGAGACTTGTGCCAGAATTTAATTATTTGATGAGGGAATTGTACACAGTGAAATCAGAGCTTAATTGTCTGGGATATTAACAATATTTACGATATGATTCCATGAAGATAACTACATCAGGCCGTTGCATGACTAGTCTAGTCTGTGAGACAGCTCTCTCAACTTTGGCACTAGCCCCCAAGTGTTAGTAAGGAGGACTTTGCAGGGTCGACAGGGCTCAGTTTGTTGTTGTGGTCCGGGTGTACCATCCAGTTTATTTGAGACTTTGCCACGGTTTGATACAACTGAGTGGCTTGCTAGGCCATTTAAGCATCACATGTAGGCCAGGCCAGGTAAGGATGGCAGATTTCCTTTCCTAAAGGACATTAGTGCATCAACAATGAGTTTACAACAATGGTTTCACGTTCATCATTCGACTTTTAATTCCAGATTTTTATTGGATTCAAATTCCACCATCTGCCATGGCAGTACTTGAACCCAGATACCCAGATCAGCCCTGGGGACTTGAATTACTAGTCCAGCAACAATACCACTACGCCATTGCCTCCCCACTATCTGGTATAACACTCTTATAAAGTACTACTTCATCCCAAGCACAAAAGGCACTACCATAGAAGTTCGTGTGTGTAACCATTTACAGTGTTAACTGTAGCTCAGTTGGTCAGAGGTTTGTGGCTTCAAATCATACTCCAGAACCTTTAGCTCAAAAATCAGTACTGTATTTTAGTTGAGAGGTTAAGCTGTCAGGTAGATGTAAAAGATCCAATGTCACTAAAAACAGATTAGCTGGTCATTATCACATGGGAGATTGCAATGCACAAATTGTCAGCCAATTCGATTCACTCCACGTGATATCAAGGAACTGCTGAAGGTACTGAATAGTGCAAAGGCCATGAACCCTGACAATATTCCAGCAATAATACTGAAGACTTGTGCTCCAGAACTTGCCACGCCCCTAGCCAAGCTGTTCCAGTACAGCTACAACACTGACATCTACCCACCAAATTGGAACATTGTCCAGGTATGTTCTGTACACAAAAGGCAGGACAAATCCAACCCAGCCAATTACCGCCCCATCAGTCTACTCTCCATCATCAGTAAAGTAATGGAAGGGGTCATCAACAGTACTATTAAGTGACATTTGCTTAACAATAACCTATTCATTGACACCCAGTATGGGTTCCGCCAGGGCCATTCAGCTCCTGACCTCATTACAGCCTTGGTTCAAACATGGACAAAAGAGCTGAACTCCCGAGGTGAGGTGAGAGTGACTGCCCTTGACATCAAGGCCACATTTGACCGAGTGTGGCATCAAGGAGCCCTAACAAAACTAGAGTAAATAGAAATCAGGGGGAAAATTCTCCACTGGTTTGAATCATACCTAACACAAAGGAAGGTGATTGTGGTTATTGGAGATCAGTCAGTTCCAGGATATCACTGCAGGGGTTCCCCAGGGTAGTGTCCTCAGCCTAACCAACTTCAGCTGCTTCATCAATGGCCTTTCTTCCATCAGTTGGTCAGAAGTGGGGACATTTGCTGATAATTGCACAAAGTTCAGCACCATTCGCAATTCTCAGATACTGAAGCAGTCCATGTCCGAATGCAGCAAGTCCTGGACAATATCCAGGCTTGGGCTGACAAGTGGCATGTAACAATTGCACCACACAAGTGCCTGGCAATGACCATCTCCAATCAACGCCTATTGACATTCAATGTCATTACCATCACTGAATTCCCCCACTATCAACATCCTGGGGTTACCATTGACCAGAAGCTGAGCTGGATTAGTCATATAAATACTGTAGCTACAAGTGGAGATCAGAGACTAGGAATCCTGCAGCAAGTAACTAATCTCCTGACTCCCAAAGCCTGTCCACCATCGACAAGGCACAAGTTAGGAGTGTGATGGAATACTCCCCACTTGCCTGGATGAGTGTAGTTCCCACAACACTCAAGAAGCTTGACACCATCCAGGACAAAGCAGCCCACTTGATTGGCACTACATCCACACCCCAATCCAATGAATAAAAAATAAATAAATATAAACTTCAAAATCCCAATGAAGTTTTTTCAATGCAGTAATTGTTGTTTTGTAGGTAAATGCAGCAATCAATTTACACACAATTAGGTCACACAAACAGCCATGCGATGAAATGACCAGATAATATTTTATTGGTTGCAATTGAGGGATGAGTCATAGCTAGACAGCTCTTCAAAATTACACCCTAGGAGCACCCACCTGAACATATAGACAGGGCCTCAGTTTATTGTGTCTTCGAATAGCTGACACCTCCTACCACACATCACTCCCTTCAATTTCTACACTCAGCTATCGATTTATGTTCTCAGATTCTGGAATGGGTTTTAAACCCACAATCTTCTGCTTTAGCCAACAGCATCATTACTGATCCAAGATGGCTTTTCCCAATCAACCGTCTAGCTCTTGTTTTACAACCTAAAATTGTCCCTTTGATACATCATTTCTCAACACCTGAAATTATTTTTCAGAATTTCTTTACAACCTACCACCAATCCCATTGATACTTCATAACAGCACTGTCCAATTTATCCAAATCTCCACTCTATTAACAGGATTGTCCAAAGTCCAGTCCCAAAGCCACGATGGGCAATGGAAACTGAAATAGTCCTATTTCTCAGTGTGTTCCCAATTTGCTGATTTGTCCCCTTCGAAGTGTATGGACCTGGAGGTTTGGAAATCAGCTGTTTTTAGTGCTGCTATCTCAGTGACTGATGAATTGAAACCCTAAGCAGAAGATCTGCCGGGATCAGCAAGGAACTGTACGAAAACATAAGCCTTAAACTTTATGTGGCCAACCCTCACGGTTTGCGTCTATACAGCTTACAGAGACAAAAATTTGGACACGGCTGTTCTTTAACCCAATGTTAACTCCTTTATCAAAACCTGCTACTGCTCCCCCTCCCTTTAACCCAATACCTTTGTCAGACACAGTCATCCCATATATCAGACCACTCGCTCTCAATTCTATCCTCTTTATCCCATCCTGATCCAGTCATCCCCGAAGCGATCCTCTCCGCCCTGTCTCCCGCCTCCCCCCGCCTCCTCCCCCCGCCCTGTCTGCCGGCTCCCCCCGCCTCCTCCCCCCGCCCTGTCTGCCGGCTCCTCCCGCCTCCTCCCCCCGCCCTGTCTGCCGGCTCCCCCCGCCTCCTCCCCCCGCCCTGTCTGCCGGCTCCTCCCGCCTCCTCTCCCCGCCCTGTCTGCCGGCTCCTCCCGCCTCCTCTCCCCGCCCTGTCTGCCGGCTCCTCCCGCCTCCTCTCCCCGCCCCTGACTCTCCCTTTCTCTCAGTGTGTGTGAAGATGGCGCCGATCGAGGCCAGCAAGTCCCGGAGACGGGCCACTCACTTACCGACGCACAGCAAGTGTCCAGGCGGTGGGGAGGGTGAACGGCGGCAGCCGGCCGGAGACGAGGAAGACGAAGAGGAGAACAACCTATGGTAAGGGCGGCTGCTGCTGGCGAGGCCTCGGCCCCGGCCCCGGCCCGGCCTCTTGGAGCTGTGCTCCCTCTGTCCTCTCCAGGCCCAGTCCGGCTGCACTGACTGTCTCTTCTCTTAACAGGTCGTCCATCCTGAGTGAGGTGTCCACCCGTTCCCGCTCCAAGCTGCCGTCCGGTAAAGCCGTGCTGGTGACCGGTGAGTTAAGGGACATCTTTTCGCCCTCCGGCAGAGGGGCGGAGAGAGGGTGGGGGGGGGGGGGGAGCAGCCGCCATCGTTTATTACTGTGCTTCCCTCAGCCTTTTGTCAACAGTGTCCCCTCCCCGGGAGCCGAGCCCAGCCTAGCCTCCCCGGAATGGCGGCCGTTGTCCTTCACGACTATAAAAGCCCGGCGCCCTGTCCGGTGTTGCCGGTCCCTTGCCTACTGTCTCCCTCCCCGCTGTTCGGCTGTTGTTTGCCCGAGGCAGCCTCCTTTACCCTGTATTTGATGCCGCGGTGTAAACCGAGCCCTTTCATTCCGCCGCCTCCGGGCCTGGCGTTGCCATGGGAAACCAGGCAGATGGGCAACGTGCCGGCCCTAGGCTTCAGGCATCTTCCCTTGTTTTCCTACATTTAGTAGCTCTGGGCTTTTGTTTCCTTGATCCGATTGCCGAATAAGGGTTTGTAGAATAAAGCATAAAGTGTTTTGTTTTTATTTTTGATACGTGTTACGAATCTTATGATTTTAAAGTCAATGAGCGTAATTGTTTGAACACGATCCTCAGATATGGATCAAAATATTTGGACTGAGTTGTTTTCGACCTGCTTATAATTGCTCTTTGCATCTAGTCTTCCAAGCTTGTGTGTGGTGTGGTAGGGGAAGATACTGAAATGCTGTTATGCAAAATGGGAAACAGACAAAAGGCAATCTTTATTCGAGTTATTTTGTGAAGCAGTAATTTAAGATTGGAAAGGCCAGAACGAAAAATCATATAACAGTACACCATTGAGTCTGCACCAGCTCTTACACAATGACAATCCACTGCCCCGCTCCCAGCCTTTTCCCATAACCCTGCAACTTCTTTACCCTCTAATTGTAGACCATTCAGCCATTGGAAACATTTTCTCTTTGTTTACTCTATCAAAAGCCTTCATGATTTAAAACACCTCTTACCAGATCTCCTCTTAGCCTTCTCTGAGAACAACCAGCTCCTTCACATAATTGTAGTCCATGGATCCATTAACCATAGAGGGAATGATGAAGAAAAAATTTTAACTAGGTTAAATTCAGTGTAAAAGTACAGAAGGTGCAGAATTCTTAAAATGTATTCAGGTGAACTTTTTTTTTTAGCTAGTACTTGGTAAGCCCAACTAGAGATGGAGCAGCACTGGACTTAGTTTTAAGGAATTAATCTAGGCTGGTGAAAGGGGTATCAGTGGGAGAGCATTGTAGTAGTAGTGATAATAATTCAGTTATATTTAGAGTAGTTATTGAAAAAGATAAAAACTTATACTCTTGGTTTGTCTTTTAAATTGGGGAAAGGCCAGGTTATTGAAGATGAGATGTGATTTGCAAAAGTAGACTGGAAACAACTATGTGAAGGAAGTCAATGTCAGAGCAGAGGGAGACATTCCAGGAGGAGCTAAAGAGAGTTCAGAACAAATGTTCTCTCAAAGAAAAAGGATTGGACTCCCAAATCTGGCCATCGTTTCCCAATCCTCTTCTGGCTACAGACGTGGTGCAGAGGACTGCTAGTGTTTTACTGCTGTTTAAAAAGGAAGGAAGGAATATTCAAGTAGTTACAGACAAGACAGCCTAAAGTAGGTGGGAAAACTGTTGGAAAAAATTCAGAGATGGTATACATCATTATTTAGAGAGGCACAGATTAATCAAGGACAGTCAGCATGGATTTGTTGAGCGAAGGTTGTGTCTGGTTGACTTGATTGAATTTTTTTGAAGTAACAAAGAGGGTTGATGAGTATAGTGTGTTGAATATAGTCTATAGCGATTTTTGCCAGGCTTTTGACAAGCTCCCACAAGGCAAATTAAAAGCTCATGGGATCCAAGGGAAAGTGACAAGTTGGATCCAAAATTTGCTTATTAACAGAAAGCAAAGGGTCATGGTCATGTATTTCATGATTGGAAATGTATTTTCAGTGGGGTTCCGCAGGGCTCAATACTGGGGTTCTTGCTATTCGTGGTACATATCAATGATTGTGACTTAACCATGGAGGAAATGATGAAGAAAATTGGTAGTGTGGTTGATAGCAAGGAAAAAATCTGTAGACTCCAGGAAGATGTCAGGTGGGCAGTAGAGTGGCAAATGGAGAATCTGGACATGTGAGAGATAATACACTTGGGGAGGACAATTAAGGCAAGGAAATGCACAATAAATGGTAGAATTCTGAGAAGTGTGGAAGAAAAGGGTTCCTTGAAGTGTATGTCTACAGGTCCTTGAAGGCAGCAAGATAGTTACAGAAGAAAGCATATGGGATACTTTCATAGGTTCAAGGTCCAGAGTGTAAGAGCAGGGAGGTTATACTAGAACTGTATAAAACCCTAGCTAGTCTGCAACTACTGTACTATTTACAGTTCTGGTCACTGCATTGCAGGAAGGATCACCTTAAGAGAACAGGAGAGATTTATGAGGGTGTTGCCAGGAGTGGAGAATTTTAGCAATGATGAGAGATTGGATAGACTGGATCTATTTTCTTTAGAACAGCGAAGGTTTTGGGGAGATTTAGAAGAGATGTATTAAATTAAGAGGAACCTAGATAAAATGGGTAGGAACAAATAGTTTTTGTTATCAGAGAGCTCAATAACCAGGCTTAGATTTAAAGTAGTTGGTGGAAAGATTACAGGGCAGTTGGGAAATGTGTTTTGCCCAGAGGATGGTAGGGGTCATGCCTGAAATGGTGGTAGCCATAAACCCTCAATGCGTTTTAAAAACACGTGGATGTGCTGGAGGTGCCATTACCTACAGGACTTCGGACCAGGAGTTGGAAATTAGCATTAGACAGGGTAGCTCTTTCTCAGTCAGCTTGGACATGATAGGTTGCATGGCCTCCTTCTGTGACATCACATACATTGAATCAGGCTACCACATTCAATTTAAACATTGATCTGTGCCAAATAATTTGAACTGTACAGGGCCCAAAGTACAGTGGCAGTGATTGACCACACAAACTGAATGAGGCCTTCTTGAAGTATGTCTACTTTGAACTATGAAGTATCTTTATCTTGCGGTCTGAAAATTAACCATACTCTAACATACAGTTTAAAAAAAATTAGCAATAACTGATATTAGCATTACTGTTCCTTGTTCAGCCAGGAAGACCTTGACAATTTAATATAATTTGCTTGTTACATCGCTGGGGCTTTCTTTCTTTTATAGAGGGGGAGACAGTGGCATAGTGGTAATGTCACTGGATTAGTAATGCTAGCTAACGCTCAGGGGATATGGGTTCACATCCCACCATGGCAGCTGATGGAACTTAAATTCACTTAGTAAATCTAGAATTGTAAAGCTAGTCTCAGTAACGGTGACCATGACGACTATGATCAATAGTTGTAAAAATCATCTTGTCCTTTATGTCCACTTATGTCCTGTAGGGAAGGAAATCTGCTGTTCTTACCTCATCTGGCCTACATTCGACCCCAGACCCAGAGCAATGTGGTTGACTCTTAACTGCCTTCTCAAATAGCTGGGCAAGCCACTCAGTTAAAGGGCAGTTAGGGATGGGCAACAAATGCTGGCCATGCCTTGCCAGCAACACCCACATTCATGAAAGAGTAAAGTAAAAAAAATGTTTTTTATTAATTCATACAATTTGGTGAACAGCAATTAATTAGTATCAAGAGTGACATTTTTTGGTAAAGTACTTCATCCCACATAAAATCTGCTTGGGTTTCATTCTGATGCTGATTTTTGTTAAGGAAGGCCTTTTATTTTTGTATTGTGTAGGTGTTAATGTTGAATGGTGGTTGAATGATGAGTTGACCACATTGACACTATGGTCCCTCAGGTCTTTATCATTGAAAACTTTGATAGTGGGGCCCTCTACATTCATTAAGAAGCTCTATTTGGCATGTTCATATGCCAGTGGTTGATCTTGTGTTTACTTCAGATTTGGGCAATCAGTTCATTCTTTCATGTCCAAAATCTGATCTGAGTGCCTTTGCTTAGTAATGTCACAATGCATATGCACAAAGTAAATTTGCTCATTTTTGAGCCACGAAACATCCACTTGGGGAATGAGATTAGGCTTTAAGAGAATTTCCACTCTATAACCTGCTTGGTCCTAGACCTACAGTACAATTCTGAGACTATCAGCTTCTGGTGGTTCCATAGTATGGTGCAGGGATGAAATCATTTTACCATTGACTTTGCTCTCCAGCATTCTTATGGAGTGGAAACCGATTTGAGTAATACTAAAATAGAATGAAAAATCCTTAGCCAGAACTGCTGACCATCTAATTTCCCTTCCTCATGTTAGAAGTAATTATTAACAGTTCTCACTCTTCAGGTGCTGCTCCTCTTTCTTTTAAACCTGCTGTTATCTCTTGTCCTCAAAAAAACCAGCTCCTTAACTTGCAAACAACTGCCCTATCTCCAACCTCACTTTCCTTTCCAAGGTCCTTGACATGTTCTCACATCCCAAATAAATTACCATCTTTCCCAGAACTCCATGCTTGAATACCTCCAAAACAAGTTTCCACCCTGCCAGAGTACTGAGACAGCTCTTATCAAAGTAACAAGTGAGATCCTGTGTGACCCCAACAAGAGTAAACTATTATTTCTTGACCTGTCCCTTTTCGCACCTACATGCTGCCCCTTGCTGATATCATCCGAAAGCACAGCAATAGTATTCACATGTACGCTGACTGCACCCGACTCTACCTCATTGCCACCTCTCTCAGCGTTTCCACTGTTGCTAAGTTATCAGATTGCTTATCTGACATCCAGCATGACCTGAGCAGAAATTTCCTCCAATTAAATATTGGGGAGACTGAAGCCATTATTTTGGGCCCCCACTCCAAACTCTGTTTCCCAGCTATCGACTCTATCCCTCTCCCTAGCAACAATCTGAAATTAAGCTAGTCTGATCACAACATTTGATTTTGAGATGAGCTTCCATCCTCTTATTCATGCCATCGCTAAAACTGCCTATTTCCACCTCTATGATATCACTTGACTTCACTCCTTGGTCAGTTCGTCTGCTGTTGAAACTGTCATCCATGTCATTGTTACCTCTAGGCTTGCCTATTCTATTGCAATCCTGGCTGGTCTCCCACAATTTACCCTCTGTAAACTTAAGGTCCAAAACTGTGCTGCCCACATCTTAACTTGCAGAAAGTTCCATTCCCCTATCACCCTTGTGCATGCTGACCTACATTGGCTCCTGATAAAACAATGTCTTGATTTTAACATTCTCAAGGCCTCCATGGCCTTGCTCCTCACTATCTCTGTATTCTCCTTCAACCACACAACTCTCTCAGATGTATGTGCTTCTCTAATTCTGGCCTCTTGTGCATTCCCAATTATAATTGCTCCTGTGAAGTGCCTTGTTTTGTCGTTATGTTAAAGCTGCTGTATAATTATAAGTTGTTGTCTGCAGCCTTCGATAAGTTGATCGCACCATTCTCCTCCAACATTTTTCCACTGTCGTCCAGTTAGGTGGAACTGTGCTTGTTTGATTCAATTTTTATCTATCTAATCAAAGCCACTTGCAATTACATTAATTCCCAGCCCCACATTGTTATTTCTGGCATCCCTAAGGATCTTCCTTGGCCCCTTCCCACCTCTCGTCTATATGTTGCACCCTAGTGACATAATCTGAAAAACTGTAATTGTTTTCACATATACACTGATGAAACCCAGTTCTATCTCACCACAACCTCTCTCAACTCCTCCACTGCTGCTAAATTATCAGATTGTTTATCAAAGATCCAGCAATGTGCAGAAATTGCCTCTAATTAAATATTGGGAAGACTGAAGCCATTGTCTTTGGTCCAATTTCTGTTCCCTAGCTACAGATTGCGTCCATCTCCCTGGCAACTGTCAGACTAAATCAGACTGTTCAGAACCTTGATGTCATTGTTGACTCCGAGATCAGCTTCCAACCTTATATTTGTGCCATCACCAAGACCACCTACCGTCGGGTAGCATCACCCGACTTTGCCCTCCCCACTCATGTGCTTCTGAAACTCTCACACATGTCTTTGTTACCTCTAGACTTGACTATTCCAACACACTCCAGTCTGGCCTTCTTCTGACCTCCACAAACTTGAGGTCATCCTCATGCAGTCCGTATCCTTACTCGCACCAAATCCTGTTCAATCAACACGTTGTGCTCACTGGCCTACATTGGTTCCTGGCCGAACGACTCTTTGATTTTAGAATTGACATCGTGTTTTCAAATCGTCCCATGGCCTCAACCCCCTCATCTCTGTATCTCCTCCAGCTCCGTAACCCTTTGTGTATCTGCTCTTCTAATTCTGGCCTCGTGAGTATCCCCAATTTTAATTGGTCTACATTTGGTGGTCGTGCCTTCAGCTGAATAAGTATCATCCTTCAAAACATGTTTTCTGTATAGCATCCAAGGATAACTTTTGATGTCAGGTGTACCTAAATAGCAAATCAGGCTGGATGCACTATGCTTTCATGACCCAGAAAAGTGCTTAATAACTGCAATGATTAATTGAAGTAACTTGGTGAGGAATACTTGTTTTAAACATGTTCAACTAAATTGTGCCAAATCATCCTACTTTGCATGTGTCTTTTTGGTTGTGAAGTAACCCTTAATGTACTGCTTCCAAGGTGATATCAGATATTAGTTTCAGTCTGATCAGATCATTTTCCTAGTTAGCAGCTGTTTCAAATGACTTCATCCAATCAAGCTTGAATTTAAACCATAAAATCCATGCCATTTTATAGGAGGTCTAAGACTAGGATTATGAGCAAAGATTAATTATATTAGATTCTGGCAAAATGTTGAGTATGGTTGAAAGATTAGTCAAGCAGAATCAGAAAGATCCACAAGCTGCCCATAGCTAATATTAGCATGATAATGTATCACTTGCATCCCCATTTTAAATGGAACACTGACCTTTATTGAAAAATCAAAACCAAATTCTTAACTTCATTTCTCTCATTGAAAGTTTCAAAACAATTAATTTATCATGAAATGGCAGTCAACATTGCAGCTTGAAGACTTCCAGAGATGACTTTTGACTCAAGTTTAGCCAATTCACACCTGATCTCACTGTTGGAAGCATTTTTTTTTCATTCTTACATGCATATGTTGCCCATCCCTAATTGCCCTTGAAACTGAGTGGCTTGCTCGGCTACTTCAGAGGGCAGTTGAGAGTCAACACATTGCTGTGGGTTTGGAATCACATGTAGGCCAGACCAGTTAAGGACAGCAGATTTCCTTCCCTGAGAGGCATTAGTTAACCAGATGGATTTTTATAAAAATTGATGATAGCTTCATGGCACCACTGCTGAGATTAGGGTCATATTCCAGATTTATTAACTGAATTTAATCCCACCAGCTGCCATGATGGGATTTGAACCCATGCCCTCAGAACATTAGCCTTAACCTCTGGATTATTAGCCCAGTGACATTACTATGCCACCATCTCCCCATTAGGCTTCCACTATGCTGTAGCTTGCCTTAAAATAGATTTCCAACCTGACTAACTCCTGCTTGGAGAGGGATGGGGTGGGGTGGGGGGAGAGAGTGCCATCAGGAAAGAACAACAGGGTAATTGAAGAGTTCAACTATACAAGTCCATGGCCATTTGAGGATCTAAGTCGGCACAGGCTTTTTTTAACTGTTGAGTCATGTTAAATGGAAAACTACATATAAGATATAATACATTAAAAAATTATCCAAATGATATTCAACTTTGACAGATTATTTAGGAAACTGGCATAATTGTAAAACTTCTGTCCTCAGATTAATTTAATTTATGGCAGAACCCAGGAACAGATTTTTGAATGCTGCCTAAGAACATGCAAGGTCTTTTTGGCAAAAGCCCCATTGGGATCTGGAAGCTCTGGCATTAGCTGATCATTTGTGTCCAAGTGGAACTAAAAACAGCTGGTGCTACTTGGATCAAATTATCTTGTAGCAGCTAGATTTTTCTTATATGATATTTGTATTATGTATCTTTCATGGTTGTTGTATCATAGGGCTAACCATTTGTGCATATATGGATGCTGCTGGCACCTGAACTGCCTAATGCTTGAAATACATTTTTCTTTGGCTGTAGCACTGTAAGCCAACTTCCTCTTTCTAGCTTCCTAAATTGTAAGTTTTTTTTTGGACAATTTTGAAGAACTGTTTTGCTACTAACTCCTTCCTATTTTGATCTCAATCCAATCTACCCATCCTCCATCATGCCTCATTCCTCTAAGTAGCAGATGTAGTTGCTTGCTGAGTCTTTTGATTGTTTTCCCAATGTTTTATTAAAATCTTGTATTTAATTTCTTTCATACTCTTAAATTAGAATTCTCAACTTGCAGTCCTGATATTTGAATGCTTCGCCATTGTGGACGTGATTCTTGCCTCTGTAACCTGAAGGACAATAAGTTCACTGAAATGATTTGTGACTAAAGCTATATCTAGAAGTAGAGGTGGTTTCTGAGCACTACCTCATACAGCAGCAAGATAACCTCTTGATTAAAACTATCTCTGTGCTAATGCAAGCCATACTCCATTGACTTTTTCTTTTTAACTAGATAGACAGTAAGCAGAGAGATTCATAGATTTGTCCACGCTAACTTTAATTCCAATCAAAATATAGTCTCTCTTTTGGTTCCTTGTTTAATATTAATTTGTTCACATTGAACTGTGTGAAATCTTCTCAGTCAATTCTTGGAATACACAGTGTGAAAAGAAGGGACTAAATATTAGAAGAAAAATCCAGTTTTTCGGAACTACAAAGACTGGTTTCATCACCCAAGCTTAAGCGTGTTTTTCACATTCATTGTTCATGTATACATTTCATGCTTTTTTTAAAAGTAGACCATTTGAGATACTGAATTTCAAACATTTCAATCGGCACCTTGAGCACAATAATATCTCCCAACTTGAAAGTTGGGATATGGGCATTGCTAGCAAGGCCAATATTTATTGTCCATCCCTAATTGCCCTTGAGAAGGTGGTGGTGAGCCGCTATCTTGAAGTGCACAGAACTTGTAGTGTGGCTGCACCCACAGTACTATTAGGAAGGGAGTTCAAGAATTTTGATCCAGTGACATTGAAGGAGCTGCGATCATATTTCCGTGTCATGGTGGTGTGTGACTTAGAGGAGAACTGACAGGTGTTGTGTTCCCATGCACCTGGTGCTCTTGTCCTTCTAGATGGTAGAGGTCGCAGATTTGGAAGGTGCTGTCGAAGGAGTCTTGGCAAGTTGCTGCGATGCACCTGGCAGATGGTACACAGTAATGCCATGCTCTGCTAGTGATGGAGGTATTGAATGGGGTGCTATAAAAAAAGGTTGCTTTGCACTCACCCAGGTAAGTGGAGAGTATTCCATCACACTTCTGTCTTGTGCATTGTAGATGGTGGTTAGGCTTTGGGAAGTCAGGAGATGAGTACTTGCTGCAGAATTCCTCTGAATTGTTCATGCAGCCACAGCATTTATGTGGCTGATCCAGTTAAATTTCCAGCCAATGATAACCCCACCCTCAAAGGTGATGGGAGAATTCTGCAATGGTTATCCTGTTGATGTGCTGGTTAGATTTTCTCTTGTTGGAGATGGTCATTGCCTGGCACTAGTAATGTGAATGCTACTCATCATATATCAATCCAAACCGGAATGTTGTCCGGTCCTTACTGCATGCAGGCACAGACATTCTTAAAAGTTACGAATGCAACTGAGCACTGCAATCATCAGTGAACATGTCCACTTATGATGGAGAGAACGATATTAATGATGCAGATGAAGATGATTGGCCTCCAGCAACCTCAACCATCTTCCTTTGTGCTAGCTATGACTCCAGCAACTGCAGAGTTTCCCCCCCGATTCCCATTGACTTCAGTTTAATTAGGGCTCCATGATGCCACACTCAGTTAAATGTTGATTTGATGTCTAGAGTAGTCACTCTCCCCTCAATTCTGGAGTTCAGCTCTTTTGCCCATGTTTGAGCCAAGGTTGTAATGAGTTCAGGAGCTGAGTGGTCCTTGCAGAACCCAAACTAAATATCAGTGAGCAGGTTATTGATAAGTGCTGCATGATGACATTGTCAACGATACCTTCCTTCACATTGCTGCTTCTTGACAGTAGACTAGGGTGGAGCTGGTTGTCACATAGATGCCAGTGTTGTAGCTCTGTTGGAACAGCTTGGCTTGGGACGCACAGGTCTTCAACACTGCAACCATGATGTTTCCAGGATCCATGACTTTTGCTGTATTTAGTGCCTTCCACCACTGTTTCTTGAACGTATTAAGAGTGCATCCAGTTGGCTGAAGATTGGCATGTGTGATACTGGTGACCCCAGGAGGAGGCTGTAAAGGGTTCTTTTGACTTAAATTGCAGGAGCTATCATCAAAACCTAGGAACTTAACAGTAACCAAGTTTGCTCATAGGTTTATTTTAAAGCGTATAATCAATTGTGCTGAATTTCAGTACATATGATATAGAATTTGCTGCTTACTTGTTCTTTAAGTTACAGTTGATCATTTGGGTTGTACAATCCTGTATCTAGCTATACTCCTTATACAAAATTGTGCCCAGATACCTGGGGGCCTGTAGACTTAAGCCAAAAGTAATTTGCTGACCATTATGCCCAATATACTGTGGTTGCCAAAGAAGTATTCTAAATAAGGCATGTGTACAAACTCTTTTTGATCATAAAGTAAAACTAAGGCAGATTTTCAAAGTTTTTTGAACCCTGAGGTGCCTTTCTTTGAAAATATTAGCTTTTATTTATCTACTTTCAATCCATCCTGTCTTGAAGATAATCACAATTCTAGAGACACCATGTAATCAAAGTGCATTTCCTCATGCATGAGACTATTTGGTGAGGGTTGATAGGTGCTTTCATCATGGAGGAGCTTTCTATCCAAACTTGAACATAGTGCAGTGCACCCAGAAATATTACTGCAAGTACGCAAAAAGTAATGGGCAAGAAAAGATAAGCTGGTTCATTGAGCTTGCCTGACAGTTTCAGTGCCTTAACCATGATAGTTAACAATAGCAACTGTAATTTCCTGGCAGAGGCAAAGAAACAGATATAAAAAAAGCAAATCTAATTTGAGGATAGGAAAATTCCTCTCCCAACATCATACAGCAACTAAAGCTCAGCCAGGAAGCCATGTTGACCATGACTTACATTAATTCCACTTAACTTTTGTCAGCCATGATTCTGCTCCAGACAGAAACCCCTATGAAGATATGCAGCAATTCTGCACTCTCTGCACGAGCAAACAACTTATTCCAATAGTTTATTTTTATTTACTCCCTCAGGATCTAGGTATCACTGGCAAGGCCAGCATATGTTGCCCATCCCTAATTTCCCTTGAACGAAGTGGCTTGCCCAGCCATTTCAGAGGGCAGTTAAAAGGAAACTATATTGCTGTGGGCCTGGAGTCACATGAAGGCCAAACCAGGTAAGGACAGCAGATTTCATTCCCTAATGTACATTAGTGAACCGGTTGGGTTTTTTATGATAATTGTTGATAGCTTCATGGTCATCATTACTAAGACTAGCTTTTCAATTCTGGATTTTATAAATTGAATTTAAATTCTACCAGCTGCTGTGGTGGGATTTGAACCCATGTTCTCAGAGGCCTGGGCCACTCGATTACTACAGTTCATGTGTCCTTATCCAAAGCCTTTGGGCCAATTGCATGTCAGATTGCAGATAACTTTGGTTTTAGAATACCAATATAAACTTACATTACAATAGCCTAAGCCTAGGCTAGCTATAGTCTGAAGTAAATAAAATGTCTAGAAAAGTAAGATGTATCATCGAATAATAAATACAGGGTATCTGTCTGAAGTTTCTTTCTGACATGTTCACCACAAAAATCACAAGGTTTTGCAGACAAACAACTAGGCTTCCTGCACTAAAGGTCGATGAATTTTTTTTTTTATGTTTTCAGATTTATGGATAAAGGATACTCGACCTGTAGTCCAATGAAATTACCATCATGCCACTATCTGCCCCTGAATCTACTCTGGGAAAATAATTTCTTGACGTCTAACCTTGTTGTGCTCAAGTGTAACTTAGGGATGTATTCCTGGTCCTCCCTAACTTATCTAATTGAAATAGTGTGCACCTTTCTGGTCACTTCAATACTTGCAACACGCCATGTCTGCATAACTCCAAAGTAAATAGATCCAGTTTTTTAAGCCTACTTGGCTAGCTAAAATGTTAGACAAAATTCTTGTGGCCCTCACCTGAATCTTTTCCAAAGCCTCTAGATAATCTAGTATGTAAGGGGACTGAATTTTCTAAGTTAGGTCTAATTAAAGTAATGAACAGGACAAAGATTTGGTTTAAGCTAAAAGCAAAATACTGCAGATGCTGGAAATCTAAAGATTTGGTTTGTTTTATACTCAGTCACCCGGTAGTACTTCGTTTGCTCTGACTATCTTTTAATGCAGTTGATGATGAATCTTAAGTGAATTGTGTACTTTTATACCAAGATCTTTTCCTGTCGGGTGTAAGTATACTGATCCTGCTCACATGCATAACACATTTATGCAAGTTAAACAGTTTGCCAAATCCAAGCCCATTGCGTTAAGAGGCACTTGAAGTAGCTTATTTTCATCTACAGTCCTAATGCTTGTACATGTTTGTGTTCAACTTTTATTTGAATTGTTATTATAAGTAAAATACCATCTTTATAACAAAGATATATGTATTGCTCCATAGGACGGGAGCTGGTTAGTGCCCATTTTTACTCCCAAGTAGTACAGCTCAGTTCAGGGACATGGCATTGGGAGAAATACATGAGAATTATACATGTTCCTCAGAGGATGACCTGTCCAATGTGACTTCCAGACCTAGCAGCTGCTATCCATAACATTGGCAAAAGTCTGGACATGGAATGCTGAACAGTTATTTGGGAAACAACTACTTTGTAAAAATTAGACTTAATAGTATTTCTAACTGACTTGTGTGCTTTATATTGAAAGCCTAAAGGGGGAAAACTTTTGGTATGGTGCAAAAAAAAATTTGTAGTCTGATAGTTTTGTGTGACACTAAACCATTCATATTCACAACAACTTGGGTTCATACGGTGCCTTTAATGTAGTAAAACATCTCAAGGTGCTTCATAGGAAACAATATCAGGAGATATTGGCTCGGATGACCAAAAGCTTGGTCAAAGAGGTAGGTTTTAAGAAATGTCTTAAAGGAGGTAGAGAGGTTCAGGAGGGAATTCCCAAACTTAAGGGACCATGGCAGCTGAAAGCACAGCCACTTGTAGCGGAGCAATTAAAATTTGGGATGATCACGAGGCTAGAATTTGGATGACGCAAGTAAACTGTTGATTTGGAGCTTGTCCTGGCATCTGGGTATCTTTTTGTCCTCTCTTTCCATTCCTTGATATTGAACCGCTTGTTGGCGATTTGGCTGGGGTTATTGATTTATGGTTATTGATTTATCCAATTTTTTCCAGAATGGACTGGTCTGTGCTCATCCCCATTGCGTTTTTCCTCCTCTATCATTGTCCTTAGGGCAGCTACCTTAGAAAGTTGTGGGGCTGGAGGAGCTTATGGAAATTGGGAGTGGTGAGGGCATGGAAGGATTTGAAAACACGGATGAGAATTCTGAAATCGAGGTGTTGATTAACCAGGGGCTGGTGCAGGACAGTGAGCACAGGGATGATGGATGAACTGGATAAGGTGCAAATTAGGATGCTGTCAACAGAGTTTTAGACTATTTCAAATTTATAGAAAATAAAATATGGGGTGCCAGCCAAATTCCTCTGGTTTAATGCTTAATTGTCATCTGGGAATAGAAAGTGAGGAGAGGGGGAAATGAGAGACAATTCTTGCTCTTGGTCAATATCAGTTGATACTTGCTGGAAATTCCTGCAATGGTTGATGACTGAAATTGGCAACAATTTTTCTCCCTCACTCATGCCGAGTTGAATACCCTGTTAGCGCTCTCTGTCTAAATGCCCATTTGAGTAAGTTACGGCCCCTGCACGAGTCTTTGCATTCAAGAGAAGAGAGGGTAAATTGCTGGTGCTAATATAAAGGATCATTTCAAAAACAAAAATACCTGGAAAAATTCAGCAGGTCTGGCAGCACCCACGGAGGGGAGCACGGTTAACGTTTCGAGTCCGAATGACCCTTCAATAGAACTAAGTAAAAATAGAAGAGAGGTGAAATATAAGCTGGTTTGGGGGGGGGTGGGTGGGACAAGAAAAGCTGGATAGAGGGCCAGTGATAGGTGGAGATAACCAAAAGATGTCACAGACAAAAGGACAAAGAGGTGTTGAAGGTGGTGATATCTAAAGGAATGTGCTAATTAAGGGTAGAAAGCAGGACGAGCAAGATACAGATAGCCCTAGTGGGGAGTGGGGTGGGGGGAAGGGATCGAAATAGGCTAAAAGGTAGAGATAAAACAATGGATGGAAATACACTTAATAATGGAAGTAGGTGGGAAAAGAAAAACCTATATAAATTATTGGAAAAAACAAAAAGGAGGGGAAAATGGGAAAGGGGGTGGGGATGGAGGAGAGAGTTCATGATCTAAAATTGTTGAATTCAATATTCAGTCCGGAAGGCTGTAAAGTGCCTAGTCGGAAGGTGAGGTGCTGTTCCTCCAGTTTGGGTTGAGTTTCACTGGAATAATGCAGCAAACCAAGGACGGACATGTGGGCATGCAAGCAGGCTGGAGTGTTGAAATGGCAAGCGACAGGGAGGTCTGGGTAATGCTTGTGGACAGACCAAAGGTGTTCTGCAAAGCGGTCACCCAGTCTGCATTTGGTCTCTCCAATGTAGAGGAAACTGCATTGGGAGCAACGATCATTTTCTGACACTGCATTTCCAGCCTAGAGCTTCATAAATGATTAGAAAATTGTGTGCATTCTGAAGCCTGAATTTTTAATATATGGCCCCAAATGTTGAGACACTCTCTTTTAACTTCACCAGTTCTAGCAAAAAAATCTCTGGTATAGAATAACTGTGTGTCATAGGTATCTTCATCTGTGGGCTCATTCCTAATGTTTTCCGTGTGAATTATTGAGTTGTCACTTCAGCATATGTTTATCATTTATTTTGTGAGCAATGAGGTTACAGCTTCTAGTATTTCATAAAAACAGTGCACCTTCTTAGGGTTGCTCAATTAAATTCAATGGAAATAATGTACGTGTTTGTTTTGTTTACTGCATGTGGGTGCTTTGGTTTGACCTTTTTTTCTTTCTCACGTTTTTTTCCCCATTTTGATTCTGTTTTTGTCTTTTTTGTGTGCGTGCTTATTTTTTAGGTGGCGTGGGATGGGTGTGCAGGTTGGAAATTCACTAAGTGGAGATAAGTGTTGGATATCATTCAATAGGTCTTAATGAAGTCTTCGTAGTCTTAAGTAAGTTAAATGTATGTATTTATTAACTACAAGAACTATGTGCGTATTTACAAGCTAGGAGCTGTCCCCATGCTTGTTTGTGCACTCAATTCTGTCCAACACTGACTCTTAGGTGCAGGTCATTTGTTCTCTTCCATCCCTGTGTGGACGGTACTGTAGTCCATCCCACGTTAATGCAATTGTGCCAGATCCTTATATTACATCTCCCCTGAAGTCTTTATCCTATGTATTTCAAGTTATTCTAGCTCACCCCTGTATTTACATCGTTGTTACTACCCCACCACCCCCCATAAAGTCTCTGAGTTCTTAGGTTCAGGTGGTCTTGGAGGCCTTATAATACTTCCATATCTCATTCGCACCACTGTCAGAGGAGTGGTAGGTTCTGTCGTTGCAGGTAAACTGTTGATTTGGAGCTTGTTCTGGCATCTGGCTATCTTTTTATCCTCTTTTACCATTCCTTGGTATTGAACCACTTGTTGTCGATTTGGCTGAGGTGATAAATGGTTATTGATTTATCCCATTTTTTCCAGAGTGGACGGGTCTGTGCTCATCCCCATTGCGTTTTTCCTCCTCTTTCACCATGCAGTTCGCCATGACGTATATGGCAGTTCACATTTTAACAATGGAACCTTCATTCCTACTTGTTTCACAATTTCAGCCAAATTTTTAATTACTTTCTTTTCCAGTTGTTTTTCAAGCTTGTGAATGTTTCCATTCAGCTCAGCAACTACTCTGGTAAGTTGAGTTGTTTTTGTCAGAGTTATCTGCGGAACTCTTGTATATAAGTTTAACAACTTTACCTGAGCATTAAGTTCTTTTCAGAATCCATTCACCTTGTCTGCTTTTAAAGTTGGATTTGCTCATCCATACTGCGCATCTCATCCTTTATGTTATTCAGATTGGATTGAAGTTCAAGAAGTTAATCAGTTCTGGTTGTTAATTCTGCTTTCAAACAACTCTTCTGATTCATCAGCAATTCCTTCTCCTGTTCCTGGCATTATGCATGATGCTTATTAGAGACTTCTGATGCTTGAAGTTCATCAGGTTTTAACTGAAGATCCCTTTGTGTTGAATTTGTTTCTACAAGTTCATAATTGAAGCGTTTCAAGTCCTCTTTCAAGTATTCTACTACTTGTGAGTGACATTCCAGTGTTCTGATTAGTTCTTATCTTACTTTATCAGATGCACCTTTTGTACCTGAAAGTTGATTCTCTACACCGATCAGTTTTTCCTGTGCTATCGTTCAAGCTCACATTCTGCAATTGTGCTTCTGCTAATTGTTTTTGAGGCTCCCTGCGCTCTTGTGAGAACTTCTACTTCCTCTTGCCATTCCGGGTTCTCGATTTTCATCTGTTCATGTATCTCCTTGGAAATGTAATGTTCTTCCAAGATTTCTTCGAAATGTCCAGCCATTTTCCTCAGCTCTGTAATAATTTGTGCACTCAGATTTTGAATAGTTTGGTTCATTGACAACTTCAGTGTCTCATGTGATTTCAAGGGGATATACTCATCTTGAATCTTGAGTTTCAAATCTTCCAATTCAGTTCTGATACAAGCACTTTGCAACCTTATTTCATTTTTCTTTTGCAAGTTTTGTTTATTTTGTGTTTTATCAGTTAGCCTTCCTTCATTCACAGCCAGCTGCCCACTCCGTATTGCCACCTGCTGTTGCAGTTCAGGCTTTCCAAAACTATATATTTTTGAAACTTCTGGAAATTCCCCTGCCTCTCTGCCACCCTCATGTGGTTTAATCGAGTATTGTCTTTGTCCTTCTGGTGCTTTACCGGGTTTTAAGCCTCGTTTTAAGCTCTATGCACTCCATAAGTTGAAGATTAAAATATTCGTAAAAGGCTTTTTATATTTCATCAAAACTGGTTAAGGATTCATGCACTGCATTAGGATTATCTAGTCAGGTTCAGGAAACCAGTTTAAGCGATTAATCTGGGCTTTTATGACTCTCCTTAGACCTGATGTACTCTGGTAGTTTAAAAATTCTCTTTTCCAGGACGCAATTTTTCATTAGGCTTGACCCTTGGATGAATCCAAACTGACCTGATAAGTTGGATTTTTGATTCATGGTTAAAAATTTTAAAGTGTAGATTCAGCTTTTAGAAATTACTGTAATTCAAGATGGTGCCACCATTAATTTGAAGACAACAGGTTTAGCCACGCTTGCTGGTTTTGGTGCAATGGTGCTTGCACTCAGCCTTGAAAAGATTTTAAATAAAGCTGCCTGGCTCAACTAGCTGCAGACTTCTCCATTTCAGCACAATGCTTTAGGGTCGCAACAGCATTGAAATCTTGCCTTTGCTAGTTTTTAAAGCTGATTTTTCAGTTTTAATGTTTCCGAATTAATTAAATTTTCCCCCTTTTTTGGAGTGAGCTCAGATGCCACTTGTTCAGGCGCTGACTCAGGAATCCAGCTGGCTGCGGTGCTTTCAGAAATAGGCTGCTCTTACTTTTAAAAGACCAAAAAACGATTTTAAACCTGTTCTGGCCAATGACATAATTTTTTAACTCACCTTTGCAAGGTCCTTTGACAATGTAATCTATCGGTATTCAAACTGGATCTCCACGTGATTTCTGGAGTCCTCAGTTGCACAAGTGGAATTGTTTTCTTCAGTCCTCTGCTTCCAATTCTGCCATAGAGCTTCTCTTAGGCGATCTCTCTGTGTGTGTTCATTTTAGGTGCTTTCAGTTAGCTCAGAATCCAGCTTTTGAATTTCTGCTCCCGCTCCCCTAAGATTTTAGGATTTTCCAAGAGCTGCCACCATGTTGTAGGGTGTTGAATACCATTCGGTAGGTCTTAATGAAGTCTTCATAGTCTTAAGTAGGTTAACTGTATGTATTTATTAACTACAAGAACTATGTACAAATATACAATAAAGAGTTAAAGCTAGGAGCTGACTCCATGCTTGTGCACACAGCTGTGTCCAACACTAGACTGACCCCTAGGTACGTTTTATGTGTTCTCTTATCACTGCGGGTGGTACTGTACACAGTCCCATTTTAACCCTATATATGCCAGACCCTTATACTACAATAGGCATGGGTGCCAGCTGGAGTCAGGGTTGAAGTGTGGTGGAAAACTGAAATGGGAGAGGTTAAAAATGGACTTCTGGCTGGGAGTAGGGCCTTCAATAAGTGGTAACAAGAAATGGAATTGGATCAAGAAAGATTGAGACAATGATGCCAAATGTAGGTGGCAAAACAGAAGAGTTTTGGAGCAAGGGTGAGTGAAGAACTGGACTCTAGCAGGACCAGGAGGAGGCGCTTAGAATGAGAGATGGGTTAGAAGATTGTATGTATAATGCGGGGTTTAGTATCCGCAATTTGTTCTTAAAGAATACAAAACATTACAAAAACAGTTATGTTTGGAACCATGCTGGGAGTTGGTGGAGTTCAGACTGCATGCTAGTCACAAAACTTGTATAGCTCAATCCAAAGAAACAAACTAGTGAAGAGTGGAGTTCATACCAAAAACAGTTGTGAATATTAGAAAAGATAAAAGGGCGATTATTGATTTACAATGGGAACAATAGGAAGATTTTTTTAAAAACATTTTTTCATAAATGGTATCTCTAAAAACTAGATGGGATCTTCAATTGAAATGCTGAAACATTGGGTGAGTTAAATGAATTTTAAAAGGAGCAACTAATACAGCTTTGCTAGCCTTGTACCTGATGTTTTTTATGCAGTCATTTTTTCTGACATCTTTGTGGAGACTGGACTATTGTGTTTAATCATCGTGGTTTCTTGTAAGAGTGCACAGTAAATGTAAGTTTCTTTGATTTGTTAACTACTTTTTCGATTGCTTCATCCCTCTTGATTATTTTATGGTATGCAAGAAGGTAAAATGTTATCAGGGGTGGACAGGAATGTGGAGTTGAGGTTACAGTCAGATCAGCCATGATCTTATCGAACGGTGAAGCAGGCTCGAGAGGCCAACGTGGCCTACTCCTAATTTGTATGTTCATATGTTATGGAATATGTTTTGTGCACCTGAGTATTTTCTGTGACATTGGTTCTTTCTATCTTGATGTTGATATTGATTTGTTTGCAGTATATGTCAATCAGCATATCTCCGATTCTATAGGACAATATCAGTTTGTCCTACGTTCAAATTCGGAAGGAGCTCCATGCTAAACATGAAATGTTAGTGTGTTCATTCCAGTTTCAGAGCTCGGCTGTTCTGTTTTATGGCTGCTTTCCTGGCATGTGAATTGATCCCTATTGTCTCAAAGTGTTGATCAGTTTTGAATTCGACTGTTTCAAGAACTAATGAGGATCTGACGTCCTGGATCAGATTTGATCAAAACTCACCAACATTTGAGCTTCAGTAGGAACTTTGAAATCTGACATATGGCATGTTCATGTTGAATAAGCAGATACTTTTTGAAGGCACAACTGATTGGGGTTGCTTTAGGTTGTATGCAGTGCCAGATTTCTTTTTCTGTGTGAATTGTGCACAATCAAGAAGAGCACAACATACGTTTCCTTATTCGGTGTAATTGTGGGGCTTGAACCAGTTGTCTAATGTTTCCGTTTAGACTTGCTTGACAAGATTGGCAGCAGTCAGAGTATTCAAATATACTTGATCTTGAAAACTGTCTCAGAAGAAAGATGTGATATTTGCATTGCTAGTTTATTATCATTGGTTAACTGACAATGTAAAGGAAGCCATGCCACTATTGATGAAGCTGCAGAGACCAGAAAAAGTGTTATTTAATGGGTATCTACAGTGGTGAATCTCCTGTCAGAACCTGAGGAGGTCATATTTACTGGCTGTTTGCAGTTGAATAGTTTAGCTTGCGCATACAAGCCAGTGAAGCGGGCTTGCTGGCTTGTACGAGCCTATAGCCATTATCGGAAAAGATGCAGTGACAGTGTACTGTTGTTTTAAAGAGATACTAGCTGTTGTAAGAATCACTGATATTGTATGCTATATAATTTCTAATGTGCCCAGACCCAGTAGCTGTTGTTGCAGAATTGTGTCCTGAAGTTCTGCAAGATAAATGTACCACAAAAAGGCCAAATATGGGTTATTAAGTTAGCTTATTTCTTAGTGATTTCAAGGCCAGGATTTTCCATGCCTGCTGGCGTCGGGCGTGTTTGGTGGCATGTGCAGAATATGTAGCGAGAAGGCCAAAAATCGGTTTCACAACGTCATGAAACCAGCTTGCAACTGTCCGCTTCACCCGCCGATGGCAACCCAGCCATCAGACATAGGGAGCCTCATTGTAATAAATCAGCATATCATTGAGTCCCACAGGACTCATCTCTTCAGCCCCCCACCCCTGTTCCCACCCCCAAGCTGGATCGTCCGCCCATGTCGGCAGGAAAACACACTGGTGCAGAACACGTCTTGACAGCTGTGACGTGAAAAAGTCAGGTCTTAGCATCAGGGCCTTGCTCACATCTCCATCGTCCAAGGAGCAGATGTGAGAGCCTGACAGCAACAGGATCCTGGAGGAACATCCATGGCATGCTGGGTGGATTCTCATTGACATGGCTCTGCTGCAAAGCAACTCAAGGAAGTTGAAAAGTCATCGTTGCTGCTCACAACAAATGAACGTCGAGGGGGTGGGAGAGGAAGGTCTAAGATCAAATAGGAGAGGAAGTGGTGTCGCAGGGATGAGGTTGGGGGGAGGTAATGCAGTTGTTGGGGACCAAGGTTGGGAGGGGGTGAGGAAGCACTCGGAAGGAGGGATTAACGGAGAGGTGATGGCAACTGGGGTGGTGTATGGAGGGTTGGAAGATATAAGAGAAGGAGCTCAGAGGGAGGAAGGAGTCTAGGGGGAGGAAGGAGTGCCGAGAGGAGAGGGAGTCTGGGGGGAGGGAAGAAGGAGCAAGGAGGGGGAAGGAATGAGTGTGGGGGCGGGGGGGAAGTCCGAGGGGAGGGACTAAGGGTGGAGGAAGGAGACAGGAAAGGGGAAGTAGTAAAGCAGGAGGAAGTAGTGAGGAATGTGAGGGAGTCAGGAAGGGAGAGGGACTAAGGGATGGGTGGGAGGACCTCATGAGGGGTGGGGCAAACTGAGAGTAGGCATGGTATGAGGGAATGGTGAGAATGACCGAGAACAGAGGTGGGTGAGGGTTCGACGGGAGCAGTAGAAGGGACAGAGAGGGTGGTTGGTGGGGACTCGGAGGTAGACAGAAAGTGGAAAGGAGGTGGTCAGGGAGGTGAATGTGGATGGCGGAGGGATTTTCAGGAAGGAATGGAACATGCATGTTCACTTGGATGTTCCTGAAGGAAAAGGGTTGCAGCTGGTGGGTAACAGAGGGGAGGTGGATGGTGATACTGGGGGGTCAACTCTGATGGGGGAGGGGAAAAGACGGGAGAGCGCACGAAAAATTGAATCCAGACCACGCTGTCCAAAATGAAAGTGAAATGAGAGTCGTGGTGGGCGAGATCAGGTGCTGCATGGGACTGTGATCAGTGGGTGGGCGGAGATGCAGGTCAGCTCAGATGGACAACTGAAAACGAACCCCAGTAGGCAGCATTCAAAATGTTCAGGGCATTGAGGTGAGTACGATACGCGAAGGATCTGCTTGTGTCGGAGAGTGCTTTCACAAGGCTCTACAAGGCCCTGCCACAAACACACTACTCCCTCCAGAATCACTCATTGGCCAGCTACTCCCTCTGCAGTGACAGGGGACGAGGTTGAGGGGCTCACAGGCAAAGGGGACTCTGAGGGAGAGGACAGCCTCAGATTCCTTAGTGAATGACCTGGAGGTGTCCAGCTGCTGTCGCTCCTCCCTTCGGGGTCCTGGCTTGACTCCTTGAGGGGAAAGAGCACCTGGAGGGATGTCAAGGTTTCCCTGTCGCATTGCCACTGCAGGAACTCACCCATGGCTCCCGTGATAGAGTGTGGGTCTGCACACACCTTTGCATTCTGCTGGACCAGGGTCTCTGTGGTGTCTGCCATCCTCCCCATATGGACCTCCATATGGACACGTGGGTACTACTTCATCAGCGAGAGGCAGATGCACTCCTCCAACTGGCATGCCACTGCTGACGCCTTCCAACAGCACTGCGTGATGTTCCCACGCCTTCTGCTGACTCTCCAGGATGAGTTGAAAGGCCAAATCTAGAAGCTCATCATCTGACTAGGACCTCACAGATGTCTGATCCCCAGCAGTGCTCCGAGTGCCAGGGAGCTCAGCCGAACCTGCCTCCTGCTGCGGTCGTGTGTACATGCAGTGACCCCTAGATTGTGAACCTGAGCCTGTTCCAGATCTAGATCCCACTGAAGTGTGTCTCTCTGTGCTGGTGCAGGTTGTGGGTAAGTGCAGTGACGTGTCTTCCAGGCTGCTTATTTATTGTCCTTCAATGGAGGAGGTGTCATCTTGGCTGGAGTGAGGATGTGGATGGAGATGAGGGAATGGCTGGCTGAAGGTGTCAGTCGCTATGCAGAGCTCCCTGTGAACCAAAGTAGAGATATTTAGCAGAGTCAAAATCAGGAGAGAGAGCACTCACATTTGTGTTGTGAAAGGGATGATGTGGTTCAGGATCCTTATGCGGGTGTTTGCCACCTACTTCACCATCACCGCAGGCACGGTCATGGTACACTCCTCAAAGTGTGCGGGAGGCCTAATGTGGGCCAGTCCACCCTTGACCTGGGATCTCTTCCTGCTGATGTGAGCCAGCTTCTCCTGCATGAAAACAGATGGAGTGTGAGAGAGCAGGGTACGTGGCACAGCGTGGAATGTTTGTGTGGACTTTAAATGTTGTGCCCGGCGTGCTGAAGCGGCGAGGTGATGGTGTGGCGGGCAAATGAGAGCCCACCTGTCGTGGAAACGGCATGTTTCCAGGGAATGCTTAATTAATGTGGCGGGTTTGGGACGATATGGTGTGAAAAGCTGCCATTGCAGCCATTGAGTAAAAGATCATTTTACTCGCCTGCAACTGCGCTTAGTGCAAATTTGGGATGATTTTGCCCCAAGTTTGTCATAATTTGAATTCTTTTTATATTCTTTAAAAATAGAATCCGCATAGTGTTTTCACAGGGAAGGGAGAATCGTTCAGTGTTCCTGTGGTGAGAAAAAATAACCTTTTTTCTGACATAGCCAAACAATCTGTGAAATGTGAAGTGTTGAAGGTCCTTTGGTTAGATTTTGATGTGATTTGATTTCTGCAGATGTTCAAATAGTGCTGATGTTATTTCCACTCCCTTCCTGTATTTCCAGGAGAAGATGGATCTGGTAAAACCACTTTAATAGCAAAATTACAGGGTGTGGAGGACTACAAAAAAGGGAGAGGAATGGAGTTTTTGTACCTCGATGTTCATGATGAAGACATTGATGGTGAGTGCCACGCAAAGGTTGAGGATTTTTTTTTCCATTAATATTGCAACAAGTATTTTGTGTGTGGCATTCTTGGCTACCCATTTTCATACAAAAAAAATTAACCATGGTGAATGTGTCTCCTGGCAATATTCACTCAAGATGAAACCAGTAACTTCTCTGCAGCCTTTGGTGCAATCGACCACACCATCATCCTCCCCTGTATTTTCATTGTCCAGTTCAGTGGAACTGCCATTCCTTGATTCCACTCTTAACTATTCAAGATCAGCCAAAGCACCTTAAGTGGCTTCTCTTCCCAGCCCAGACTGTTACGTCTGGAATCCGTAAGAGATCTATAATCAGCTCCTTGCTGTTCCTTGGTGTCATGACCATTTCCCACTCCCTACCCTGCAAATTTCATGGCTGCTGAAGTGAAGATAATGCAGCATGATTGTGACTTCATTTTCCCTGGGTGCTGCTACTTGGCATCACCATCATTATTACAGCATGCCTGGTAGGAAGTGGAAAGAAGTTTCAGGGTACAGCTTGTAATGATATGATGTAACTCTTTTGTTACAAAACAATTAAATTAAATTAACTAAATCAGGGACAAAGTGAAAGGCAGCCCCTTAAAGGGAAACTGCAAAAACAAAAGACAAAATTTAAAGGAAACTTACAAACATTAAATCAAAATGCGATTAAAGGTGTCAGTAAAGCACCCTAGTCCCCAAGGTGCCCACCGAGCATGGAAGGCCTCAGCGGTGCCAGTGGACACCATGTACTCCCTTTCCAGGGACACCCAGCCGCGAACGTAGCTGCGGAAGAGGGGCAGGTGGTCAGGCTGGACAACTCCCTTGATTGCCCGCTGCCTGGACCTGCAGCTTGGCCTGGTCCAGGAGCAGGTTCCTGAGGAGGTCCTCCTCCCCCTCTGCACAGGGTGCCCATAGATCAGGAGCGTGAGACTGAAGTGCAAACAAAGCAAAAGCAAAAGGTTTTTCAAATAACTAAAAAGGGGGTGCAGCCTATAACAGCTTCCATATGCGTGGTCCAGGGACTCTGCAAGGCCGCATAAAACGCAGGCATCTTGGGAGTCTGCGAACCGACACGTCCTACAGTTGTATAGGACAGCCGCGTGCAACACCCTCCACCCCAGGTCCCCGATGGAAAGGGGCAGGACACCCCCCATAGAGGGCCGTCCACTGGGTACCTCCACCACTGGATGGCAACAAGTCATGCCAGGCTGTGTCAAGTGTTGGGCAAGGGCAAGTAGGTGAAGGGTGTGCAGCAGCAGCCCATCTAAGAAACCCCTGCATTCTAAAAGGCACTGGAGGGCATTTCCGCAAAGTGACTCGGGTTGCAGGGCTCTGGCTCCCGATGGTGGGTTTGAGGCTTTGGGGCTGATGTGGAATTCTATCCGAAGAGGGGTACACTTGTGCAGAAGATCACCACGCACCTGCGCCACCTTGAGCCCCAGAATGACATCGGGACGAAGCATGACCGTCCTAAAGTCATGGATGGCATTGGCCACAAGCCAGCCGTCCACCTTCGCACTATGTGCCAGCTGCTGCGGGAGCATCCAGCCACTCCTCTGCCCCCAGCACGTCCTGGTCACCCCAGCAGGCACAGCCCTCCTGTAAGCCAAAAGTGATAGAGGTGCAGGTTCCTGAGCAGCAGCAGTCTGACGATAGTTGCTACTCCTGACAGTGGAGAGCTGCAGCACGAGGTGACTATGTTCCAGATTTTGATCAGGTCCTGGTAAGTGATGGACAATGCCTGCAAGGAGCCGCGAAGGCCCCTCAGGTCAATTATATGATGCAACTCTTTTGCGTACAAACCAAATAAACTAAATTAACAAAATCAGGGATAAATTAAAAGGCAGCCCCTTAATGGAAACTGCAAAATGATATGATGTAGATATACCTTTAATCTAAACTTTTGTCAATTACTACCACCTCAAAAGGATGTCATGTATTAGTCCCACGTCTTGTATTCAGTTTACAAGCAGTATTAGTTGAGGTCAGTTCAACTATCCACAGCCTCCCATTTAACTCTACATAGTCTTACCTTCAAATAAAAAAATCCACGTTATTGTTTTGCCAGTCCTTGTCATATGATTGATACGTTTACATCAAAGAGGAGAATGTAACACAACTAACCATTGCTTTCACTGTGTTTGTCACCTGTACAACATACTCTCATTGGGGTGTTTTCCAAACAAGCGCCCAGCATTATATTTAGTCAAAAGCAAAATACTGCAGATGCTGGAAATCTGAAACAAATACAGAAAATGTTAGAAAAACTCAGCTGGTCTGTCAGCATCTATGGAGAGAGAAACAGAGTTAACATTTCGAGTCCATGTGATTCTTCTTCAGAGCTTATATTTAGTCAGATATGTATCCTTGTGACATCTAGTCTGCTGTCTCAAATTCTTCGAGGAATAGGTACCTTCACATTCATTGATCATTTGCCAAAGCAAGATAATTCACTTATGTATAAGGAGGTGTTGGCACGAGTGAGTGGACACAGAGTGCATCTTGTAGCTTGACATGTTGGACATTCTTCCATTGGTCTGAAGAAGTCATACAGACTCGAAGCGTTAACCCTGTCTTTCTCTCCACAGATGCTGTCAGACCTGCTGAGCTTTTCCAGCATTTTTTGTTTTTGTTTCAGGTTTCCAGTATCCACAGTATTTTGCTTTTATTCTTCCATTGGTCTTCCATACTAGGCACGTCAGATGGACATAGGCACATCAAATGGGTGCACTTAAAAGTTAAATGCATTTTGTGCAATTAGTGCAAAGGCTTATGAAAATCTCTGTGCAAGCGTAAAGAGAAACACACAATCTGAAAATTGTTATTAAACTAGCAGAATTACTTTACTTAACTTTAAGTAATAAAAGTGTTCCACGAATTCTCTAGCAGTCCTGAATATTGCATGGCTTTGTTCTGAGAACTTTAGATGAAGGTGCAAACCAGTGGTGTATGTTAATTGGTTGTTTTATTTTTCTTTTGTGGGATCTTGTATTAACAGATCACACACGATGCAATGTTTGGATCTTGGATGGTGACACTTACCATAAAGGCCTCCTGAAATTTGCAGTTACATCTGATAACATAAAAGACACTTTACTTATGCTGGTGGTGGACATGTCCCGGCCTTGGATGGTAATGGATTCATTACAGAAGTGGGCCAATGTTGTTCGAGAACACATTGACAAACTAAAAATACCACCAGAGGAAATGAAAGAAATGGAACAGAGTTGTAAGTACTATGATGAATGGACATAGATAATGTTATGGCATGTAATAAATCGGTTACTGCAAATTTTTAGATGCTCAGAAGGCTTAGCATTAAATTTGATGCATTAGGTTCACTTAAAATTGTTATCCCCTGTAATAATGTAAAAGGATATTATGTATATTTTTTAACAATATCTGTAAAATTGTAATCTTTCCCTCTCCCCACCATGCCCTGTTGGCCACTGAAGAGTGATTACTACTTTGTAATCCCAAGTTGTTCCAATAGCCATAATCAAACAGTTGCTGACATAATGAATTTTACCTGTTGCCCCTCAGTATTGATGCAATACCTTTGTGACCAAACAGTCCAAATTTCAGCAAGAAAATTTCATTTTATACCATGGTGGCAAAGCTGTGTACTTTACTTTGGGCCGTCAAGTCTGAGCTCCTGGAATTAAAGTCTATTCTGTTTATAGGACAATACTATAAACACTTGACGTTACCTCAGTATCTCAATACTTTCAATTTCTGTGCCACCATGTTTTCAATCATGGGGTCCTTTCAAAACAAATCATTACTGTAAATGGAGGATCAGTATAGAACGACTCCTCCAAAACAGATTTTGAAGACCTAATAATTATTAATAAAATAATAATCCTTATCACACAGGTTCATAATCAGTCTTAAGAATGGAGATCAAGCTATCTTTTCTCAATAATTCTTTTCGTTAGGAGTTTGAAAGTATTAGATTATTTAAGTACTGAGTTAATTTAGCTCTTCTGTATTCTATCAAACATATAAAACCTAGATGCATATTTTTGAATCCATTTCTTTCCGTAACAATAATTTAATGGTGCTTATTGGATCTGGTAACTTGCGAAGTACTAAATGGAATCAAAGCAGGAGCTATGTTTAGATGATAATCATGGGGCAATACCCTTCAGCCAACAGCATTAAACATACTTCCTGAACTCGATGCGTAGAATTCTCTTTACCATTTCCTAAAATAAATCTTTGTAATCTAGCAGCTCATCCTTGAGGAAAAAACATTGTGTGCTAACAGTGGTTGTTGGGGTAACTTTCTTGGTTTGTTTTTGCATGGTCGCTTTACTTTCTCCTCGTAGGAGGAATTGGAGAGAGTGGAAGAGGAGGAAAGCTTTCTATTGTGTGAGCTTTCAAGAATGGCACCTAGACAGCTTAGCATTCTCCAGTTCAAGATGCTACATCACTCATTTGGATTGGAATGTTTCTTGGGTATATGACTGAAGAACTTGAACTGTTGTGCATTACAGCTGGTTTGGAAGGTAACCTCCATACTGCTGGTGATGACCACTGTGATTGTCTGCATGTTACAGGGGCCCCTCAAGCTCCAGTGAGTAGGCTGAACAAGCACTGCCACTGGTTTGCATTTTTGTTTGCACAAGAGAGGACATAATTCCCAAAACACTAGTATGCTGCACAGTTTGACTTACTCGTTCACTGTAACCCTGGTTCTTGTAATATAAAATAAAGGACACCAAGAACACAGTGTGTTTCATGAACTTAGGATATCCCAAAGTGCTCTACATCCAATGAAGTAATTTTGGAATGTAGTCACTGTTAAAATGTAGGAAACACATCAGCCAATATGCACACAACAAGCTCCCAAAAACAGCAATGTGGTAATGAGCAGATAATCTGCTTTTACGATGTTGTTTGAGGGAGAAATATTGGCTAGATAACGAGAATAATTCCCCTGCTGCTCTTTGAAATAGTGCCATGGGATCTTCTACATCCACCTGAGAGGGTAGACAGGGACTCTGTTTACATTTCATTCAAAAAATAGCACCTTTGACAGTGCATCAGCCTAGATTTTTGTTCTTCAATCTCTGGAGTTGAGCTTAGTCAGAAAATTATCTTGAACTTCATACTCATTTTGATGCATCTTTGGTACTTAATTTGAAGCTTTAAAATGATTTTATTTTGTAACATGTATCAGGCTATATCATTCAAAAGGACATTTTTACGCTTATAAAATTCCTGCAAACAGATGTAACTCTGCTGAAAGCATAATCCAATCATGGTATGGTTTTCAATGAAGGCCACTGGATTGCCATTAAAATACTCAAATTACCTAAGAGCACTAAAAAAATAAAAGAAGCCTGGGCTACATAATTGAGATGCTGCAGGCACTGCACAATGGCAAACACCGTTTGCTGCAATTTACTAACGTTTTTTTTAAAGAAAGTATTTTCAAGAGTTTCCACTGATATAATTTATGAAGCTGCTGCACATTTTATTTAGATGGTGCCCGAGGGAGGATTACCTTAATACATTATGATTTCTTGGTATTGTGTTTGCACTTAGAACACTGCAGGTTTTAGGATTGAGGCAGAGGCTTAAGCAGATACAGAAGTATGAGGATAGGTTGAAGCTACCACTTTCAGCAAAAGGTAAATGAGGCAACTGAACTTTACAGTAAATACTACATTACACAGGAACACAAAGTTCTCTCTTCCTACCTGATGAATACCAGTGGGCAGAAAGGTGTCCCCTCACACACATTTTTGTCATGCTCCCTATTTGACCATGTTGTGTTGCACTTTGGGATATCCTGAGGAGATGAAGGCGCTATTAGAAAGTAAGCTTTTTTTCTTAACATTCTTCATTAATACATGATGCGGTACCTTGTTGCCTTCAAAGGGTTTCCTAATGATAGAAGTTAACCCATTACATGTAACAAAAGTGAACTTGCTATGTATTCCAGGACCCTTGGAGCATCTGATGCTGTGGTCTGCATCCCCATTTACTTACCCAGTATTATCCAGTGATCCCTGCAGGAAAGTAATCATTTGTGTGAACATTTTCTGGGAGCAAAATAAAGATTAGTTTTGGTACCAGGCATGCTAAAATAGCTTGCTGGTCCACTCATGATAAATAGCCATTTGGACAAGTTAAGTACAAAGCTGCAAGCACTTGTAAGATCTTACCTCAGCAAGATATAACATTATCAAAAAAGAAGTTTGGAAGGTAAATAAATAAAAAGCAGAATGGGGTAAAAAGCAAGTGATTCTGATTTCTCTCCTAGTGCTTCAAATTGTCACGAGAAAATTGCATGTTATCTGATAGTTGTCTGAACCACTTACACTTTTACTTTTTAAGCTCTCCAATAAAACAATTTGGCCTTGCGAACAGTGCCACACAGTGTCAAAAAACCATTACTACAGTGACAATAAGATAAAAGCAAAATACTGCAGATGCTGGGAATCTGAAACAAAAACAAAAATAGCTGGAAAATCTCAGCAGTTCTGCCAGCATCTGCGGAGAGGAACACAGCTGATGTTTCGAGTCCATATGACTCTTCATCAGAACTGTTCATTACTGATGAACAGTTCTGATGAAGAGTCAGTCTGACTCGAAACTGTTCATCAGTGATGAACAGTTCTGATGAAGAGTCATACGGACTTGAAACATCAACTGTGTTCCACTCCGCAGATGCTGTCAGACCTGTTGAGTTTTTCCAGCGGTTTTTGTTACTACAGTGACAATAACAGTTGTCCATTAGGTCTCTGCAGCACTGGAGTTAGTTTGAAGTTGCGAGGGGACACTGGATACAATTGGTCACAGTGTAATCTTAAATGCAATTCATTCAGTCATATGGCTGGAAAATACTCATGTTTAGAAACAGATGCCAAACAGACAATATTGTATGACTATGTAGATTTCAGCTATGAAGAAAAGTCATAGGGACTTGACATGTTAACTCTGTTTCTTTCTCCACAGATGCTGTCAGGCCTGCTGAATTTTTCCAGCATTTCTGTTTTATGATAGTCCTTGTAGCATTTGCTAATGGTAATAAATAAAGTAAAGTTTTCTTGAAGATTTGCATTTCAGCTTTTCTTGCCATGCTCACCACATGATTTAGCAATGCAGTTCAACAAGACAAGGGACTCATTGTAACTATTTAAATTCATTCTTTCATGAGGCGTCGCTGACTAGGCTGCTATTTATTGCACATCCATAATTGCCCTCGAGAAGGTGGTGGTGAGCCACTGCCTTGAACTGCTTTTGTCCATAATGCTGTAAGGAAGGAAGTTTCAAGATTTTAACCCAACAACAGTGAAGGAACAGCGATATAGTTCCAAGTCAGGATGGTGCGTGGCATGGAGGAGAACTTGCAGGTGGTTGTGTTCCCATGCATCTGCTCCCTTGCTCTTCTAGGTGGTAGATGTCATGGGTTTGGAAGAATCTGTCAAAGGAGACTTGGTAAGTTGCTGCAGTGCATCTTGTAGATGGTACACACTGCTGCCACTGTGCATCAGTGATGGAGGGAGTGAATATTTAAGGTGGTGGATGGGGTGCCAATCAGGTGGGCTGCTTTGTCTTGGATGTTGTTGAGCTTCTTGGTTGTTGGAGCTACACTCACCCAGGCAAGTGGAGAGCATTCCATCACATTCCTGACTTGTGCCTTTTAGATGATGAACAGACTTTGGGGAGTCAGGAGGTGAGTTACTCTGCAGACTTCCCAGCCTCTGACCTGCTTTTGTAGCCACAATATTTATATGGCTGATCCAGTTTAGTTTCTGGTTAATGGTAACCCCCAGGATGTTGATAGTGGCAGATTCAGTGAAGGTAGTGCCATTGAATGTCAAGCAGAGATTTAGATTCTTTCTTGTTGGAGATGATTGTTGTTTGGCACTTGTATGGCATAAATGATGCTTGCCATTTACCAGCCAAGCCTGGATATTGTCCAGAATCACAGAATTGTTACAGTGCAGATGGAGGCCTGCACCAGCTCTCTGAGCACTTTAACTTAGTGCCAATCTCCTGTCTTTTCCTCGTAACCCTGCACGTTTGTTTCTATTTAAATAATCATCCAATGCCCTCTTGAACACATCAATTGAACCTGCCTCCACCACACTTCCAGGCAGTGCATTCCAAACCCAAACTACAAAAAGTTTTTTCTCACCTCGCACTTGCTTCTTTTGCAAAACACTTTAAAACTGTGCCCTCTGGTTCTCGATCCATTTACAAGTGGGAACAGTTTCTCCCTATCTACTCTGTCCAGACCCCTCATGATTTTGGAAATTTCTTTCAAATCTCCTCTTAGCCTTCTCCTCTCCAAGGTATTCAGTCCCAACTTGGAGGCGTTGTGGACAGCAAGGAAGGCTTTCAAAGCTTGCAGAGTGATCTGGACCAACTGGAAAAATGGGCCAGAAAATGGCAGATGGAATTTAATGCGGAAATGTGTGAGGTGTTACATTTTGGAAGGTCAAACCAAGGTAGGAGTGCGGAGGAACAAAGGGATCTGGGAGTTCAGATACATAGTTCCCTGAAAGTGGCGTCACAGGTAGACAAGGTTGTAAAGAAAGGTTTTGGCATACTGGCCTTCATAAATCAAAGTATTGAGTATAGGAGTTGGGATGTTATGGTGAGGTTGTATGAGACATTGGTGAGGCCAACTTTGGAGTATTGTGTGCAGTTCTGGTCGCCTAACTACAGGAAGGATATCAGGAAGATTGAGAGAGTGCAGAGAAGATTTACTAGGATGTTGCTGGGTCTTAAGGAATTGAGTTACAGGGAAAGATTAAACAGGTTAGGACTTTATTCCTTGGAGCGTAGAAGAATGAGGGGAGATATAGAAGTTTACAAAATTATGAGGGGTATAGACAGAGTAAATGCAAGTAGGCTCTTTCCACTTGGATTAGGAGAAATAAACACGAGAGGACATGGCTTTAGGGTGAAAGGGGAAAGATTTAGGGGGAACTTCTTCACTCAGAGAGTGGTGAGAGTGGAATGAGCTACCATCTGACGTGGTAAATGCGGGCTCACACTTAAGTTTTAAGAATAAATTAGATAGATACATGGATGGGAGAGGTCTGGAGGGTTATGGACTAGGTGCAGGTCAATGGGACTAGCGGAACAATATTTCGGCACAGGCTAGAAGGGCCGAATGGCCTGTTTTCTGTGCTGTAGCGTTCTATGGTTCTAACTTCTCCAATCTTTCCTCATAGCTGAAGTGTCTCATCCCTGGAACCATTCTCGCAAACCTCTTCTGCACTCTCTCCAATGCATTCACATCCTTCCTGTAGTGTGGCGCCCAGAACTGTACACATTATTCCAACTGAGGCCTAACCAGTGTCTTATATAAGTTCATCATAACCTCCCTGCTTTTACACTCTATGCCCCTATTAATGAAGCCTAGAATATTGTATGCTTTAGAAACAACTCTCTCTACCTGTCCTGCCACCTTTAATGACTTATGTACATATACACCCACATCTCTCTGCTCCTGCACACCCTTCAGAATGGTATCCTTTATTTTATACTGTCTCCATGTTCTTTGTACCAAAGTGCATCACCTCACAGTTCTCCGCATTGAACTTCATCTGCCTCCTATCTGCCCACTCCACCAATGTGTCAATGTCCTTTTGAAGTTCTACGTTGTCATCCTCTCAGTTTATAATTCTCCCAAGTTTTGTGTCATCGGCAAACTTTGAAATTGTCCCCTGCACATCAAGATCTAGGTCCAGGTCTTGCTGCATACGGACACGACCTTTTTTGTATCTGAGTCGTTGTGAATGGTGCTGAACATTGTGCAATCAGCAAACATCCCCATTTCTGATCTTATGATGGAGGGAAGTCATTGATGAAGCAGCTGAAGGATGGTTGGGCCTAGAACACTATGCTGAGGACCTACTGCACTGATATCCTGAGACAGAGATGATTGACCTCCAACAACCACAACCATTTTTCTTTGTGCCAGGTATGACTAACCAGAGGGAGAGTTTTCTCCCCAGTGATTCCCATTGACTTCAGTTTTGCTAGGGCTCATTGATGCTTCACTCGGTCAGTTGCTGCTTTGATATTAAGGGCATTCAATTGTACCTCACCACTTGAGTTCAGCTCTTTTGGCCATCTTTGGATGAAGGCTATAATGAGGTCAGGACCTGAGTGGCCCTGGTGGAACCCTAACTGAGTGCCAGTGAGCTGGTCACTGCTGAGTAACTGCCGCTTGATAGCACTGTCGATAACCCCTTCATCACTTTGCTGATGATCGAGAGTAGAGTGACGGCATGGTAATTGGCTGGGTTGGATTTGTCCTGCTTTTTGCAGACAGGACGTACCTGGGCAGTTTTCCACATTGCCAGTTAGATGCCAGTGTTGTCGCTGTACTGGAACAGCTTGGCTAGGGGTGCGGCTAGTTCAGAAGCACCAGTCTTCACTACTATTGGCAGAATGTTGTCAGGGCCTATAGCTTTTGTACTATCCAGAGTCTTCAGCCATTTCTTTATCATGTGGAATGAATCAAATTGGCTGAAACCTCTGATGCTGGGGACAGCCGTAATGGATCATCCACTCAGCACTCCTGAATGAAGTTGGTTGCAAATGCTTCTGCCCTGTCTTTTGCACTGATGTGCTGGGCTCCCCTGTCATTGAAGATGGGAATATTTGTGGAGCTGCCGCCGCCTCTAGTTATATAATTGTGCACCACCATTCATGACTGGATAAGGCAGCAGTGCAGCTGTTGATCTTCGTAGCGCAGAGCAGCAAGTAAAATTCTTAGTTTTGACACCAAATCTAAGTAATGTAGTGTCTTTTAATTTACTGTACCCATGATCTACAAAATTATATATTGGAAAATATCTTAAGTGTACAAAAATTGCGTCCACCTCCTTTCACCTCTCAATTGCCATGCCCTTGCACCGCCACCCATGGCTGCAGACTCTGCCATCGAGCACCCTGCGCTCTAAAATGTTGATTGTATTGCTATGTATGACCATCAGCACAAGTATTGTGAAATTTGTATTTAGCATTCCCTGTCAACAAAACACGCCCTGAAAAAGCGTGTAAAATTCTGCCAAACAATGTATGATGAAAAATATGAACATTTGGTTTGTCGTTGGTACTTTTTGTTTTAACTGAGCAGGTGTTGAAGGACCATTAAATCTTTGCAATTAAGTAATGATTGTTTGCTTTTTCTCAAATAACTATTCACTGAACATAATTTGTGAAATGCTATCTTTTTTAATTGTAAAAAAAAACCCTTACAAACGTAGATTACAAAAATAGCAACTATTTATGATTTTGCTAACTTTTTAAACTCCTTGCCTTCAGTAACTTCTCAATTTCACAGTAAATGAGAAACTACATGAACTATATTGTGTATCACTAAGGTGTAAATTTTGAAATTGTATTCATTAGGCCCTGTAGAATAAAATTTTTTAACTTATTTTTTTCTATATACAGTGATGAAAGAGTTTCAAGAATATGAAGAGCCAGATAAGGAAGTACCAGCTTCACCACAGCGAAGAAACACTGTGTTGCAAGAAACTGATGAAGAAAGTGTGGTCTTACCTCTAGGTTCAAATACACTTACACATAATCTTGGGATTCCAGTCCTAATAGTTTGCACCAAGGTTTGTGTATGAAAAGTCTTAAAATTTGATTTATCAAATTGTTTTGCTTGAGTATGTTTTGTGTGACACAGTGCCTGTCTTTTGTCTCTTTTTAAAACCTTCAATGACTGGGGGAAATATTTGCACATTAAGAATGGTTCTTGGTCTCTGAAGTGTTTTTCCAGATTCTTAGCTGCAAAAGTTTAGGAATCATGTCAAAGTTTATTCTCATTGGTAAGCTTTCCCCTTTATTTGGCAGTTTGTCAATTTAAACTCCCCTGGATTAATCTTTAATTTAGCAAATGGTCGTCCTGCATAAAGGAATAAACATAGACTTTAGACAATGCCTGTGCTACTTTTCATTGTGCTGTAGAGCCCAAAAAATAAGTGAAGTGCAACATTCTATTGACATAACACAACAAAATGTTGACTACTAATAAAACTTGTATGCATGAATATGATAAGTCCCAGTGACCGTCCTTAACAAGGTGCACCATTATTGGCAGTCAATGCACCTGGCAACCAATATTCCTCTATCATCATCGTGTGGGTAGCTCTCTGAAAGTTTACAGCATAAAAAGGAGTCCTTGGCATTCTTTGCTAGAACAATTAAAAACTAATCTAATTGAGAGTTAAAACTCTGTGATGCCTTTGTGATGCGCTTAAGTGAAAAAAATTTAACCAGGTAAGTTTTATGTTTTCGTTTTTTTTAACTTAAGTGAGCAGCTAGATGAGTGACTTTTTTGGTTTATTCCTTTCTAAATAACTGTCGGTAAAAATTAGACGGAGCTAGTACAGTTATTCTGTATGTGTTATCTGCAGTGTGATGCAATTAGCCTACTGGAAAAGGAACATGACTACAGAGATGAACACTTTGACTTCATTCAATCACACATCCGTAGGTTCTGCCTACAGTGTATCCTTTATACTCTTATCTTGATACTGTAATGCTACAGACATACTCATCCATTCCTTTACACAGCAAATATGTCATGATGCTTGCAAGTGAAAAGTTCTGACATTTTGAAGCTTGTTTCATTCAGAAGCATCCTGTATCATGAAAAATTTTGGAAACTTGCTTTCCAGTCAAACGTAATTTCAACTGTTTAGGAAAATTATCTGCTGGGGCAAAAAATGCATGAATTATGCAGAAGGTGATGGTATACAATGAAAGGAAAGCGCATGATAAAAATTATCAAACTGTATAACCACATTTGATCAGTCTTCGTAAAAATACTGAATGAAAATTCTTTGGCTGTTTTAATATTTTTAAGCTATTTGTCATTTATGAAGATTGTATCGATATAGCTAAACAACTCCATTTTAGAAATTACAAATGAGGGAAGGGAAGTGAGATTGATGCTGGTATTGGGCCACCTGGTTGGGATGTTGATGCCCTCAATTGGATTAGATGGGAATTTCTATGATTCTATCTCAGCAACCATGTAAGAATGCCCAAGTTACAATGGTACGTGACTTGGAGATTATGGTATTCAAAGATTTTGCAATTCGTGTCCTTAGCCGTCAAGGTGAAGGGAAAGGCTGTTGAAGTAAACTTGATGAATTGTTGCAGTGACTGTGTTGCCTGCCACTTGTTAGTCCAAGTTTGATTATTGACTAGATCTGCCAATTACTGGCATGGACTGGTTCATTAATGGGGTTACGAGTGGTGCTGAACACTTTTGAATCATTTGAAAAGTACCCCAGTCCTGAGATTATGATGGAGGGAAGGTATAGGCTGAGCACCACCCTGAGGAGCTCCTGCAGTAATACGCTAAGGTTGCAATAATTAAGTTCCTAGAGCCACGAATGATCTCTTTTGTGTCAGGTATGATTCCAACTACTGGAAGGCTTTTGACTTGACCCCACTGTAATCTCAGATGTCCTAGGAACTGCCTGTTGTACTTGATAGATACTTCTGTAACTTATATGAAAGCAGTTTAGCATCATAGGCTAATCACCTTGTTAAATCATAGCTGTTATATGGATTTCTTCTGATATCTTCCTTAATGCAGATATTTTAGATGGTGCAGCGCTTATTTATACTTCAATAAAGGAAAATAAAAATATTGATTTAATGTATAAATACCTTGTCCATAAATTATATGGATTTCCTTTCCATTCGCCAGTACTAGTTGTGGAAAAAGATGCAGTATTTATGTAAGTTTGAAGTTTTGAGTTCAAATTACAGTAGATGTTCTTATTAAAATTTGTGTGTTAGAAATGAAAACTTGTTTGGAACTGAAACTTATTTTTAACTTTAGATTTTTGAAAACATTTATCCTTTTGTGGTAATTTAAATGAGCTATCCTGTTTAATTCTGCCCTAAGCTAATTAAAAACAAAATTTGATTGCGATTCCAGTATTTCATGTTGCCTTTACATACATTTCATTCAGTATCTTTTAAAATATGCAGTAAAATTAGTAGTATCTCCAGGAATGAATGCTTTGATTGGCATCTCTGCATCATGCTGACTGCCAGGAAACCTACTCAGACTTGCAAATCAAAGAACACGAGTACAGAGGTAACTCCTCAAAACTGACCGGAGAACAGATATTTTTCTTAAAAACATATCAAGGTTTTTTTTATTTGTTATATTTCTGTGTCTCACCATTGTTTGTTTGGACCTCATTTGACCTAATGGATGGATAGCTCCATTTGAATGTTATGAGAAGACATTAGTTTTCTCTGTCTAGACTTCACAGAAATATCTGTATACCTTGATACCATTCAATTGTGATATAGTTGGTTAGCATTAGGTTTCCTGGCATTACTAGCTTTTATAGCACATGTTTAACAGTTTTAACTTCTCTATTTATTATTTATTAGCTTGCATTGTGTCTCAAGTTTGGGGGACAAATTAATTGTTTTGCCAAAATAAATCAATTTCAAATGTGTTGATTTATTGCTGCAATTTTTGAAGAAGGAAAAAACAGCAAAGCAGTATAGCTTGCAGTTGATGATGTTAGCCTTTATTAATGGATGTGCTGTAAACATTTTCTGCTAGATGTGTTTTGGGTTCTGTGTCTTTTAATGCTGTACTTTTTTTTTAAATCAAATATGTTCTCCTGTAGTCCAGCAGGATGGGACAATGAAAAGAAAATAGGAATTTTGCATGAAAATTTCCAGTCTTTAAAAGCTGATGACAAATTTGAAGATGGCATTATGAAGCCTCCAGTAAGAAAGGTAACTTTTTCCCCCAAATAATATTATCTGTATCAAATCATGCTGACAATATTTGAGATTCTATATTTAACAGTTACCTGACTAAGCTGTAATAACAGTACCAAGAATCTGGATAAGTAGAAAACTTCCTTACAGATTCTAACAGTTTTGCGCACTAATACCTCAAAAGTATTGTCATTTAAGTTATATTGCAAATCTGACTGATACTGGTTCATAATTTGCATTATCAATTATGTCCCAAAATTTTAATAATTTAAAGCTCTGTTTTCACTTTGCAAAATATTGCACTTAACCAATTTTTTATCAACTGCATTGTCCATTCATAAAAGTGATGGCTTTTCACCACAGGCTATGACTATTGCTAATGCAATTCCAAATTATCATAACCATCCTTATATACTACAGCTGAAGAGAGGGAAGATATAATTTCATTAAGATTAAAACAACTTGCAGATATTAAATTATCCTACTTACCACTCCCAAGATATTCTGTAATATCTTCCAATCTAAATATCGAGATACATTTTGTTGTATTGTAGACTCACAATTTTGACAATCTGTTTTCTTGCAGTTTGTACATGAAAAGGAAATTTTATCAGAAGATGATCAAGTCTTTCTTATGAAGCAACAGGTAAAACGTTTCATATTTCCTATTTATGTATCAATTACTATAGTTTCTTTATCTTTATTTAAATAACTTCCTGTGCTCATTCAGAGTAACTTCAGTGCTGGAAGTAGAACATTTTCTATTTCAGGCATATTATGTCCACATCAGGTCTCATGTAGCAAGATTGGAAGTAAAGAATAAATCTCCCTATAAACTTCCTAAGTAGTGCCATAAACTCTGAAGAGCACATCCTACTACAACAGTATAACATTTTAATTTTGTACTTGCCAACTGTGGGACACATGTCATGCTGGACCTTTCTAGTCAGCAGAGAGGAAACTTTCTAGGCTGCATTTGAATTCAGACTTTAGTATTGATTGGTTATCAATTCTTTGGTTAGTTCATTGTTGTTTAAAAATCTCTGCCTTGATTTTATTGCAGTTGATACTGAAAGGCCCTATAGTAAATAAAGTAGCCTTAATTCTGTTTTTAGGATGGTTCTGAATCCCTTTATAGCATATATCACGGGTAGAACCCATTGCAAAAGTTTTATTTTATCTTTTCATGGAATGTCAGTGGTGCTGGTAAGACCAGTATTTATTGTCCACCCTTAATTATCCAGAGAAGATGAGCAACCGCTATGAACTACTGCAGCCTATGTGGTGTGGTTGAGCTCCAGTGTGGTTAGGGACTTCCAGGATTTTCTCATCTACAGTGAAGAAATAGTGATAGTTTCAAGTCAGGATGGTGTGTGACTTGGAGGGAAACTTCAAATGATGGTGTTCTCGTAAGCCTACTGCCTTTGTTCTTCGAAATGGTAGAGACAGAGTTTGGAAGGTGCTGTTGCAGGAGTCTTGGTGATTTGCTGCAGTGTATCTTGTAAATGGTACACACTGCTGCCACTGCTTTTTGGTGGAGGGAGTGAATATTTAAGATGATGGACGAGATGCCTTTCAAGTGGGCTGCTTTGTCTTCAGTGGTGTTGTGCTTCTTAAATGTTGTTGGAACTATACTCATCCTGGCAAATGGAGAGTATTCCATCATACTCGTGATTTCTACCGTATAGGTGGTGGACAGGGTTTGGGGAGCCAGGAGGTGAGTTACTTATCCCAGAATTCCCAGCCTCTTGTCAGCCCTTGTACCTACATTATTTTAATGGCTGATCTAGTTACATTTCAAGTCAATGGGAAATTGGTGGAGCATTCAGAGAATGTCAATGGGAGATGGTTAAACTGTTTCTTGTTGGAGATGGTTCATTGCCTGACACTTGTGTAACACGGAAATTACTTGCCATTTACAGCCTAAACCTGAATGTTGTCCAGGCCTTGCTGTATGTGAGCATTGACTGCTACTGTATCTGAGGAGTTGCAAATTTTACTGAACATTACAATCACCACAAACATCCCCACTTTTGACCTAATGAGGGAAGAAGGTCATTGATTAAGCTTCTCAAGATGGACTTAAGACATCATAGTGAGGAACTCCTGCAGCAATGTTCAGGGACTGAGATGATTGGCCTCCAACAACCACAACTATCTTCCTTTGTGGCTCCAACCTGTTTTCCCCAGATTTTCATTGACTTCAATTTTGCTAGAACTTCTGTTGCCACACTCGGTCAAATGCTGTCTTTATGTCAATTGCAGTCACACTCACCTCGTATTTCGGCTCAGACCAAGGCTTTAATGAGGTCGGGAGCTAAGTGGCCATGGCACAACTCCAGTGGAGCGGTGAACAAGTTATTTCTGAGTTAGTGCCACTTAACAACAGTGTTCATCACTTGGATGATTTGAGAGTAGACCATGGGATGGTAATTGGCTGGATTGGATTTGTCCAGCTTTTTGTAGACAGAACATAGCTGGGCAGTTTTCCACATTGTTGGCAGATGCCATGTTGTAGCTATACCAGAGCTGTGTAATTAATGGACAGACGCTCTAGCGTATGCTTGTCCAGCCCCTGGCCCACAGGCCAGATGAGGCACGCAATGCCCCTCTATCCTGGCCCATGGAGCCAATGTTCAAAATGCTGGTAAGATGTGTATGGAAGATTCTGCCCTCCGATCAGCAGCAAATATGGGAGAGAAATGGTCTCTAATTGGAGGAGCAGCAGGATGCTTCCTTCAGCCTGAGGTCTGAATGCTGGCAGCGTCGGCGAGTCTGCTGGGCAGCAGTAGAGGTTTTCAGGAAGGTCGGGGAAGAGAGGCTGGCAGGCTGCCGGGAGGGGTGCGGAGAAGAAACAGCCAGGTGGAGAGAGAAAGAGGGAGAGACTGACTGACTGGTGGGGGCAACAAGACCCCCAACACACAGATGGTGGTGGTTGCAGCTGGAACCTGGGGCAGTTGAAGTGTTAGACAGGTCGGGGAGAAAGAGTCTACAGCCGTCCTGAACCTCTCCTCAGCATTTCAGTCACTAAACCACCTGGGCCTGGTGAGTGTGAGTGTTGGGGGGAAAAGGTGTTGCGAGTGTGGCGGGGAGGGTGTTGTGGGGGTGCATGTGTGGGAGAGAGTGGGTGTGTGTGTCTGTTTCACCCACACCCTCCACACACACTCACACCAACATCCACTCACACAGTGGGTACAGGTGAGTGAGTGAGCACCAAGGCTGCGAATGAGCCAGACGTGCACACTCTCGCCCTCTCACGCTCTAATGATTGTCTTTATTATTAATTTTTTAATATTATTGATCTGTTGCTTTTTTTTTAGCTCAGCAGGTTGTTTCTTTTCTTCATACCTCAACTTGTTTGGAAATTCTTTTTAATGTTATGCCAACCCTTATCTTTCCGAAATTTGTTTATCAGTCCCTTGAGTGAGGAAAGAATTGAAATGTGACCTGTTGTGCGAAAAGGTTGGACAAGCCTGTTCTTGGGTATATAAATGGGTGTTATGATAACTTAGAACTAATTTATCAGTTTAAAGTATAAAATGGCATACTGCATTCGAGTTTATGCCACCCAGTTGGCTTCTGACCAGTACCTTTTCTTAACCTTGTCTGTTGAAGGTAACAGGATTTGCATTTACCAAAAGCATTTGAGGTTTGACGAACAAAACGTGAACTCCGAGTTGGGACGTCTTGTGGAATGTTTGAAAAGTTGCTACAAACCTGCTATGTTTAGTAATGTCACAAGTTTATGCTGTACCTGAGACCACTATTCCGATGAGTGTCTGATTTCCTATTCCAAGTATCTAAGCAATTTGTAGCGAGCCCAGTATTTGAACAGGAAAACCCAATTGCTGTAGTTCAGCTGATACAATGTGATGTAATCCGTTATGATTGAAAGTGCCCCTCTGCTACATTTCTGCTGATGTTACAAATAAGTGAAACATCTAGTTCAAAATGTCCAGAATCTAGATCTTCTCTGTGGATCGCCACCTTGAGGTGTTGGAGAGGCTGTGTTCTGACGATCCCTTGAGTGATGCTGTTTGGAGCTCCATGCTCCTGGTAGGGCCACACATGGCGGCAAGGTCAAAGAGAAGAGCCAAACAAAATGTGGACCAAGAAGTCCTCAATAGCAGAAAAGGCAAAGGAAGATTGTGTTTCATCGACTGTGAGAACAGAAGGCGGCTGAAGTGGCAATGTCGTTGTGGCTGACCAACAACCCGTCAAGATCGGGTGGACAATGATGGTGCCCCAAGATACCTACATTAAACAAAATCATGGACAGGCTTCTACCAGGGTTCATCTGCCAAGTCCGATGGCAATGGAGAATTGACGACAGGGACAGACAGGGTTGTGAACCTGGGAGGCTCTGGTCAAGAAACTGCAAACAGACAACAGATGCATGAAGGTGATTGAGCACCTGTTAGGACTGAAGTGTCTTTGGGCAGCAGCATCTGTGACTGAGCAGTCCCAGAATACCCTCCGCTCACCTCAGATGGGGAGGGTTCTAGAAAAAGTTCCCTAAAAATAGGTTGTCCTGCTTTCTCCTGGCAGAGCAACCATACCCAGTGAGGATCACCATCTTTGTATTCAAAGGAAAAAGCACTAAATTTTGCCACTTGGTGTTAGAGTACTCATGGACAATCTCAAGGGTGACCATCTAGGTAGAAGGAAGGCAGTCGTATCAGGAGAGCTGTCAAGACTCCAAATTCACATTGCTGTCCTCAGTGAGACTCACCTTCCAGGAATAGGGCAGCTGAATGAACGAGCAGGGGGCTATACCTTTTACTGGAAAGAAGTTGAAAACAACCCTCATGTCTGTGGTGTTGGTTTTGCCACCTGGAATAGGATCTTGGATACACTGCCAGAACTCTCCAACTGTATAAATGAAAGACTAGTGACACTTCACCTAGAGCTCAGCCGGAACCAATATGCCCGCATCATCAGCATTTATGCCCCAACCCTCAACTGCAATGAAGATGTTGGAAAGTTCTATTCTGGCTTGATGAAGTCCTCACTGCAATTCTGAAAAGACCAGATCATCCTTCTGACAGACTTTTAATGCCAGGCTTGGCCGTGACTCCAATGTCTGGAGTGGCACCATTGGGAAAAACGGGATGGGATAAACCAGTGCAAATGGCATCCTCCTGATGATCAGCATGGCCTCATAACACACAGTCTCTTCTGCCAGAAGAACAAATACAAAAGCACATGGAGGAACCCTAGCTGAAAACACTGACACCTCCTGGAATATGTCATTGTTTGGGTCAAAGACTTAAGTGATGCCTGTGTCACTTGCTTCATGTGGGGGCCTGCTGGACAAATCAACAACTTGTTTGATTGGTGATGAACATCCACCTAGCATCAAGACATCACAAGGCCCAAAAATACAAGTAGAATAAGATCAATGTCTCGGCCCTAAAATAGCCCAATCAAAGAGAAGAATTCAGAGTGCAACTCTCAGCCAATCTGGAAAATCTTCACATACCAAACGCAATTCCAGAACAGTGGAACCAAATAAAGTCAGCTGTACTATACTCCTGTGCCCATACCATTTGGTTTGAGCACTGTCGTCACTAGGACTGGTTCGGCATAATTGCTCAATATAGAAGGAATAAAAACAAGCAGCCTTCATTGCCTCACTGAACAACCTAAGGTCATAACTCAAGAAAGCAATCTTACATTTAAAAAAACCAACAAAACCTGCGGAACAAAAACAGAAACAGAAATACCTGGAAAAACTCAGCAGGTCTGGCAGCATCGGCGGAGAAGAGTACAGTTGACGTTTCGAGTCCTCATGACCCTTCAACAGAACTAAGTAAAAATAGGAAAGGGGTGAAATATAAGCTGGTTTAAGTTGGGGGCGGGGGGGGGTTTGTTGGGACAAGCAGCCAGTGATAGGTGGAGATAACCAAAAGATGTCACAGACAAAAGAACAAAGAGGTGTTGAAGGTGGTGATTTTATCTAAAGGAATGTGCTAATTAAGAGACAGGACAGATAAGATATAGATAGCTCTAGTGGGGGTGGGGGAATACTAAGAGGCAGAAATAAACAATGGTCGAAATACATTTAAAAATAATGGAAATAGGTGGGAAAAGAAAAAAATCTATATAAATTATTGGAAAAAACAAAAAGGAGGGGGAAGAAACGGGAAGGGGATGGGGATGGAGGAGAGAGTTCAAGATCTAAAATTGTTGAACTCAATATTCAGTCCGGAAGGCTGTAAAGTGCCTAGTCGGAAAATGAGGTGCTGTTCCTCCAGTTTGCATTGAGCTTCACTGGAACAATGCAGCAAGCCAAGGACAGACATGTGGACAAGAGAGCAGGGTGGAGTGTTGAAATGGCAAGCGACAGGGAGGTCTGGGTCATGCTTGCGCACAGACCACAAAGCGGTCACCCAGTCTGCGTTTGGTCTCTCCAATGTAGAGGAAACTGCATTGGGAGCAACGAATGCAGTAGAATAAGTTGAGGGAAGTGCAAGTGAAATGCTGCTTCATTTGAAAGGAGTGTTTGGGCCCTTGGATGGTGAGGAGAGAGGAAGTGAAGACCTGATTGGCATACCAGCTGAGTTGGCAAACCTTTGCCCATATCAAGGCCCCATGCACTCATCCTACAGATTTGGGAGGAAAAGCTCGCCACTGCTCTCCTCCTCCCCCCCACCACCACCACTCTTCAACTTCAGGAATGTAACAATTCTTCAAGAGGGAGATAAATCATACTGTGGAAACTATTGGGATATTTTTGTCTATCGCAGGGAAAATCCTAACACGCATTCTCCTGAATAGCCTACTTCCTGAGGAAATCCTAAATGTTCCCCAAGACGTTGTAACTTTAGGCCCTCCAGAGGCACCTCTGACATGGTCTTTGTTGCCGGACAAATCCAATAAAAATTTCAAGAACAACAACAGAATCTCTTCAATGCATTTATTGACCTGACCAAAGTATTTGTCTCAATAAATCACGAGGCTCTCTAGATTGTGTTCCAAAGATTTCGATGTCCAAGAAACTTGATCACAATCCTGCAATTGTTTCCTGATGATATGACAACAACTGTCTTGAGGTTAGAGAGCTGAAACAGTTGCTTTCAAAATCCGGACTGGGATCAAGCAAGGCTATGTGACAGGCCTGTACTATTTACAATCTGCCTGATAGTGGCTATTCACCTTATCAAAGATCAACTGCCTCTGGTTTCCGTATTAAATAATGTCTAGATGGAGAACTCTTTAACCTTGGTCGTCTCCGTGATGCACACAAACTGACCTTCATGGATATACGCAATCTACAGTTTGTGGATGACAGCAGAACGGGCAGTGGCACTGCACCAGATTTGCAAGCAACTCGATCTCTTCAATTTTGCAAACAAGAAACTGCCTATCTTTAACTGTTGCCAAAACTAAATTCTGATATCAACCCACACCTGGTCGGCCAAAATATTTAATTCCCATATATGTTGCAGGAGAAACTCTGTGGAGCACTTCCCATACCTTGGCAGCCAGCTATCTCAAAAGGCCGCCACTGACAAGGAGATCAACGGATCAAAGTGCAGCAGCATTGACCTTAATGACTGAGTGGAGCTTGCTAATAATCGTTCAGAACAGTGACAACTTGTCCATCAAGCTGCATCACACTTCAAGCCCCAATGCCTTAATAATGAGGCAGAGCGGCAGCAGAGAAGGAAAGAAAAGGAAGCAAACGCTGTACTTAGATCCCACTATCTTGCAGGACATCCTGCCCTATATCCCCAAAGATATCCAGATTGAGAATCAGCCTCTTTAGTCACATGAACACCCACGGCAGAAACTTACAACCATGCGTAAATGTCATCCTCAAATCAAATGGCTGGGTTCTGGGGCAATTCTATTGAAGTATTTTGAGTTAACTGGGTTTTAATCCAGAAAGTAGCCAATACTATGATATTTTCAAGGCAAAAATGCTTCATTTTTGTTCCATGTATTACACGACACTTTCTGCATTTTGAGTTTATTGTAGTAAAAGGTTGAAGCAATTTGAGAGAATCAGGTACAATAGAAAAGAATGAACAGGTGACAACTGAAGTAAATGAGAATTATAGCAAATACAGTAGCGCACTCAACAAATATTGAGGTGCCTCTACTCAGTATGAAGGCAGTGATACAAAAGCAAAATACTGCCGATGCTGGAAATACTCATCAGATCAGGCAGCGTCTGTGGAGAGGGAAATAAAGTTAACATCGCAAGCCAGTGACTTTTGATCAGAGCTAACTAAATGGCTATTTTAAATTCCAGAAACATTAAGCGCTCATAGAAAAAAAATCATCCAAATATTTTTTCCAAAAGTAATTTAAAGTGTAAAACTTCCCATCAAATTTTGAAAATATTCATGAGCACAGTTGATGGGACTTTAAATCAGTTCCCTCAGCCACTTCAGTACCATATTGCAATAGACATGAACACATCAAATATCACAAACATTAAAGCACCTGAAACAGACCTCAGAATCAAACGAATCTAAACAATCCTGCTATACTCTCCTCATGACTATTGTCTAGGTTAGCCACAGTGTCATGGAAAGCAGAGGTCGATAGATTTCTAGATACCCATGAACATCAAGGGCTATGGGGATAGTGCAAGAAGATGGCGTTGAGATAAAAGATCAGCCATAATCTAGTTGAATGGTGGAGCAGACTAGAGCAGCCCAAATCACTTACTCTTGCTCCTAATTTCCTATGAGCTACAATAAATCTGTGTTTGCCACATGCCTTTAATAGCCCTTAAACCAAGACACCTAGACAATCCATGACAAACACGACTGCAGTAAGTGTAAGCAGCTTGAGGAATTCAGGATCAGGATTATTAATCTGGAAGCCGAAATGCAGACACTGCGCAACATAAGGGATGGGGAGAAATACCTGGATACTTTGTTCCAGATGACAGTCACACCTCTTAGAATTGGGTCATCTGTTTTGATCAGCAGTGAGGAACAAGAGGATGTGACTGTCAGTGAGGCAGGCAATGGGTCCGAGCAGTAGAGGAGGAGCCGCAGGCTTTGCAATCCTCAAACAGGTTTGAGGTGTTCACAACCTGTGTGGTTGAAAGCAAAGTCTGCAAGGTGGATGAGCTGGCTGGCCTTGGCACCGTGGTACAGGAAGCCATTCAAGTTGGGGGAGCAAAAAGGAACGTAGTGGTAGTAGGGTATAGTATAGTGAGGGGGATTGACACTGTTCTCCGCAGCAAAGAGCTAGAGTCCAGATGGCTACGTTGCCTGCTCACTGCCAGAGTTCAGGACATCTGTTCAGAGCTGGAGAGGAACTTGCAGTGGGAGAGGGAGGATCCAGTTGTCGTGGTCCATGTGCATACCGATGACATAGGTAGAACTAGGAAAGAGGTTCTGCAAAGTCAGTATGATCGAGCTAGGTACCAAATTAAGAAGCAGAACCTCAAAGGTAATAATCTCTGGATTATTACCTGAGCTATGTGCAAATTGGCATACGGCAAATAAGATTAGAAAGACGAATGCGTGGCTCAAAGACTGGTGTGTGTGAAGTGGGTTCTGGTTTGTGGGGCACTGGCACAGTACAGTGGAAAGTGGGGGCTGTACCGTTGGGATGGTTTATACCTGAACCGTGCTGGGAATAGTGTCCTTGCAAATCGCATAACTAGGGAAGTAGAGAGGGCTTTAAACGAAACAAGAGGGTGAGGGATCAAGCTTGGGTAGATGTAGCAAATCAAGGGGTAGAGTCAAGACAGGAGAGCAAAAAGGTAATATGAGAAATGAGGGTCGGAGAATGGCAGGAAGGGACAGAGAGAAAAAAACCTAAGAATACATTAACATCAAGACTAGACGTTATAAAGGTTACAAAAAGACAAAACTGAAGGTTCTCTACATGAATGCACGTAGCATTCATAACAAAGTAAATGAATTGATGGCCCATATTGAAGTAAGTAAATATGATCTGATTGCAATTATGGAGGACGCGGCTGCAGGACAACAAAGATTGGGTCCTTAATATTGAAGGATACATGGCATTCAAGAAGAATAGGAAGCTAGGTGGAGGGGTAGCACTGTTAATTAAAGAGGGCATTGGTGCAATAGTTAGAGATGACTTTGGTTCAGGAGATCAGGATGTAGAATCGATGTGGGTGAAGATGAGGAATAGTGGGGAGGGGAAGTCATTAGTGGGGCAATAATCATGGGTGATTTTAATCTACACACAAAATGGAAAAATCAGATTGGCAGTAATAGCCTGATTGAGTTCTTAGAATGCTTTCGAGATTGGTTCCAGGACATGCTGCTCTAATAAACTATCAGAGAGCAGGTTATATTAGATTTGGTATTGTGTAACGTGACAGGATTAATCAGTGACCTCAGAGTAAAGGCACTCCTAGGTAGCAGCAACCACAATGATTGATTGAATTTTACATGCAGTTTGAAAGGGAAAACAGTGGGTCTAAGACTAGTATCTTAAACTTAAATAAGAGCAACTATGTGGGGACGAATGCTGAGCTAGCTGAAATGAACTGGGAAACTAGGCTAGAGGATAGATCAATAGAGAAGCAGTGGCAGACATTTAAGGGGATATTTCAGAGTATTCAGAATAAGTACATTCTTACTATAAAGAAAAATTCTAAGGGGAGGACTCACCATCTGTGGTCAACTAAAGATGTTAAGGAAAGCATCAAACTTAAGGGAAAAGTATACAGCTCCGCAAAGATGAGCGGTAAGACAGATGATTGGACAGAATATAAAGAATGGCAGAGAATGACTAAAAGGTTAATCAGGAGAAGTAAATTAGAGTATGAGAGGAAGCTAGCTAGAAACGTATAAACGAATAGCAAGAGTTTCTAAACAGAAAAAGTAAAAGTTAAAACGGAAAAGAGTAAGTAAAGTGAGTGTTGGTCCTCTAGACAGTGACAGTGGGGAGGTAATAGATAATGAAGTGGTGGAAGAAATGAACAAATATGTTGTTTCTGTGTTCACTATAGAGGATACAAAAAACATTCCAGTAATAGCTGCAAATCAGGAGGTGAATGGGAGAAAGGAACTTGGTGAAATTGAAATCACTAAGGAAATGATACTGAACAAATTGATGGAGCTGGAGGCTGGCAAGTCTTCGGGCCCCAATGGAGTGCATCCTAGGGTCTTAAAGGAGGTGGCTAATGAGGTAGTCGATGAGTTGGTGTTAATTTTCAAAAATTCGCTAGATTCTGGAAAGGTTCCATCAGATTGGAAAATAGCAAATACAACCCCTCTATTCAAGAAGGGAGGGAGGCAGGAAACTATAGGCCAGTCAGCTTGACGCGTGTCATGGGAAAGTTATTAGAATCGATCATTAAGGAGGTTAAAGCTGGGCACTTAGAAGAACTCAAGGCAATTAGGAAGAGCCGGGATGGTTTTGTGAAAGGAAAATCATTTTTAACCAATTTATTGGAGTTTTTTGAAGGAGTAAATGCGCAGTGGATAAAGGAGAGCCTATAGACGCAATGTTCTTGGATTTCCAGAAGGCATTTGATAAGGTGCCACATCAGATTATTACAAAAAATAAAAGCACATGGTGTAGTGGGTAACATATTAGCATGGCTGGCAGAAAACAGAGAGTATGCATAAATGAGTCTTTTTCTCGTTGGCAGGATGTGACGAATGGCATCCCACAAGGGTCTTTACTTGGGGCCTCAATTTTTTTACGATTTACATCAATGACTTAGATTAGGGGAGTGAAGACATGGTAGCTAAATTTGCAGATGACAAAGATAGGTAGGAAAGTGAAGAGGACATGAGGTTACAGATGGATGTAGATAGGTGAGTGAGTGGCAAAGTTCTGGCAAATAGAGCTTAACGTGGGAAAATGTGAAGTTTGATTTGGTAGGAAGAACACAAAAGCAGAGTGTTACTTAAATGGAGAACGACTGCATAATTCTGAGGTGCAGAGGGATCTAGGTGTTCTAGTACATGAGTCACAAAAAGTTAGTATGCAAATACAGCAAGTAATCAAGAAGGCGAATGGAATGCTATCCTTTATTATGAGAGGGATTGAACATAAAAGTAAGGACGTTATGGTTCAGTTATACCGTGCATTGGTAAGACTGCACCTCGAATCCAGTGTGCAGTTTTGATCTCCTTATTTGAGGAAGGATGTAAATGCGATTGATACCTGAAATGAGTGGGTTAACTTATGAGGAAAGGTTGAACAAACTGGGCTTGTTTCTACTGTTTAGAAGATTGAGGGGTGATTTGATTGAAGTGTACAAGATCCTGAACGGCCTTGACAAGATGGACGTTGAAAGGATGTTTCCTTTTGTGGTTGAGTCCAGAATTAGGGGGCACTGTTTTAAAATTAGGGCTCGCCCTTTTAGGATGAATGAGAAATTGTTTCTGAGGGTTGTGGGACTTTAGTATTCTCTGCGTCAGAAGGTGGTGGAGGTGGGGTCATTGAATATTTTTAAGGCGGAGGGAGGTCGATTCTTGTTAGGCAAGGGAATTGAAGGTTATCGGGGTTAGATGGGAATGTGGAATTGAAACACAAGATCAGCCACGAGGGGCCCAATGTCTACTCCTGTTCCTATTTCTTATGTTCTTATGTTCAATTATTTGTTACAGATCACTTAGTTTTTGAAATATCAAGGCCATTGAGATGCACCAAGATTTAAAGTTGTATAACTACTTTGCAATGAGAATCAGAAGTACAATATCAACATTTGGAAACAACACCAAATTGAGGGGCTTTTATTCCTTCACTGTCAATGAGTCAAAATCCTGGAATTCCCAACCTACCAGCACCCTGGGAGCACCTTAACCACATGGACTGCAATGGTTCAAGAAGGCAGCTCACCATCACCTTCTCAAATAGAATTCGGCAATAAATGTTGGCCTTGCCAGTGATGTCCATATGCCATGAATGAACTTTCAAAAAAAGGGGGCAAAAAAATGAACAAAATGATACATTAAAAGGGTGAGATGAGGTAAAATGGAAGGAACTTGGGTGGAGCATAAACGTTACCACTGACTGGTTGGGCCAAATGGCCTGTTTGTGTGTGTAATACTATAAGTAGAATTAATTTTCAAGATGTTTAATTACAGCAATAATCTAAATTTTATGATTCATTAAGTTGTTGCTTCTTTGGTATGTAATGTTTGGTGTTCTGCTTCAATTTCTTTTGAGAAAATTTCAATGATAGAAAGTGTCCTGCAGATTTCGTCCTGCAAAAAATATTTCTGACCTTGTTTTGGCAATTGGAGAACAGAAATTTGTAAATTCCTACTGTATTAATGTTGTGTACATTGTTTTACTTTGCAGTCTTTTCTAGCAAAACAGCCACCTCTCTCAACAGGAAGACCGCTGGTAAGTATATATCCTGTTATTAGAAACATTATTGTTTGTCATCCAACACTAACGTAATCAATATATTTCCTCTCCACCCTACATCCTCTAATTATCATTAGATTGCAGTTTACTTGCATGCAACATATGAAAATAATTAAGGACTCTGCTCCTTCCCCAAACATAAGTTGGCTAAATACTCTTTTTCTGAAGATGAGTCCCTTTGAGATGTGAAGATCAAACGTTGTACGTTAGTTAGATCTTTCTCTTTTATTTTTGCTTTCTAGTTCCAAATGCAGTTCAAAATTCTAAGGCATATCAGGTCTATTCTAATTTTGATTACTGAACTTAGTTATTAAAGATGAGGAAATACATTTTTTGTTATTGCATAACAACTTTATGTAATGTTTAGTACTGCTGAAAATAGGAAGTAAAATAAGACTTTGGCAACTACACAAACAACCTCTTGTATTTGGGCAGTTGCACTAACTTCACAAATATATAAGTTACAAATGAGTCATTCTTGCTCCCATGTAGTTAACATGTTGGGTTTGAATTCAAGAGGTTTGTCCAGTTAAAAGTCAACATGATTAGTGCTCTGCTTATGATTTAGTAAATTAATGCATTTGGTGATTGAACTACATAAACCAAGAGTGTCCCTGGTTTGATTCATATTCTGTATGAAGGTAACTGATATCAGCCAAGTGTTGTAACTAGTCAAAATGCTCTTGGAAAATTGCACACTATTACCAGTCCTTAGTGCTGAATATGAGTGGATATAAATGTTAAGTAAAGACTGAGCTGGGCTCAAAAGCTTCTATAGATATATGAAGAGAAAAAGATTGGTGAAGACAAATGTAGGTCCCTTACAGTCAGAAACAGGGGAATTTATAATGGAGAACAAAGAAATGGCTGACCAACTAAATACATATTTTGGTTCTGTCTTCAGGAGGACACTAATAACATACAAGAAATGTTGGGGAACACAGGGTTTAGTGAGAGGGAGGAACTGAAAGAAATCAGCATTAGAAGGGAAATGGTGTTTGGGAAATTGATGGGATTGAAGGCCAATAAATCCCCGGGGCCTGGTAATCTACATCCCAGAGTACTTAAGGAAGTAGCCCTAGAAATAGTGGATGCATTGGTGGTCATCTTCTGAGATTCTATAGATTCTGGAACAGTTCCTACTGATTGGGGGGTAGCTAATGTAATGTAAAAAGGGAGGCAGAGAGAAAACGGAATTATAGACTAGTCAGCCTGACGTCAGTAGTGGGGAAAATTCTTGAGTCCATTATGAAAGAGTTAATAGCTGAGCACGTGGAAAACAGTAGCAGAATTGGACGATGTCACCATGGATTTATGAAAGGGAAATCATGCTTGACAAATCTACTGGAATTTTTCGAGGATGTAACTAGTAGAGTTGATGAGAGGGAGCCACTGGATGTGGTTTATTTGGATTTTCAGAAGGCTTTCGACAAAGTCCCACGTAAGAGATTGGCGTGTAAAATTAAAGCACGTGGGATTGGGGGTAGTGTATTGAGATGGATAGAAAACTGGCTGGCAGACAGGAAACAAAGAGTAGGAATAAATGGGTCTTTTTCCGAATGGCAGGCAATGACTAGTGGGGTACCGCAGGGATCAGTGCTGGGACCCCAGTTATTCACAATATATATTAATGATTTAGATGAGGGAATTAAATGTAATATCTCCAGATTCCCAGATGAGACAAAGCTGGGTAGGAGGGTGAGCTGTGAGGAGGATGCAGAGATGCTTCAGTGTGATTTGGACAAGCTGAGTGGGCAAATGCATAGCAGATGTAATATAATGTGATAAGTGTGAGGTTATCCATTTTGGTAGCAAAAACAGGAAGGCAGATTATTATCTGAATGGCTATAAATCGAGAGAGGGGAATGTGCAACGAGACCTGGATGTCCTTGTACACCAGTCGCTGAAGGTAAGCATGCAGGTGCAGCAGCCGGTAAAGAAGGCAAATGGTATGTTGGCTTTCATAGCCCGAGGATTCGAGTACAGGAACGGGGATGTCTTGCTGCAATTGTACAGGGCCTTGGTGAGACCACACCTGAAATACTGTGTGCAGTTTTGGTCTCCTTATCTAAAGAAGGATGTACTTGCAGCGAAGGTTTACCCGACTGATTCCTGGGATGGCAGGACTGACATATGAGGAGAGATTGAGTCGATTAGGATTATATTTTCTGGAGATCAGAAGAATATGGGGGTATCTCATAGAAACCTTTAAAATTCTAACAGGACTAGACAGGGTAGATGCAGGAAGAATGTTCCCGATGGTGGGGGAGTCCAGAACTAGGGGTCACATTTTGAGGATATGGGGTAGACCATTTAGGACTGAGATGAGGAGAAATTTCTTCAGCCAGAGAGTGGCGAGCCTGTGGAATTCGTTACCACAGAAAGTAGTTGAGACTAAAACATTGTGTGCTTTCAAGAAGGAGTTAGATATAGCTCTTGGAGCGAAAGGGATCAAAGGGTATGGGGAGAAAGTGGGATCAGGCTATTGAATTGGATGATCAGCCATGATCATAATGAATGGCAGAGCAGGCTCGAAGGGCCGAATGGCCTACTCCTTCTAGTTTCTGTGTAACTCTAATGTCTTTCTTTGGTTAAGAAACATACCACACCAACGTGCCAAAGCAAATGACAACTAGGTGAAGGCACCAGAAGGTAATTAGTGCTTCTGCAACTTGACATTGTCAAACAATCGGCATCTCACTTGTAACTTATATATAGCATAAAGTTTTTATGCAATAACAATCGGCGTCTTCAGAAGAGGGGCGAAACTTCTAAAAGGCTACATGTCTAGAAATAGTGTAAAATTGCAAAGGAATATACAAGCCGTGGTTCTTTCATTTCTGTAGTTTGTTATAGATCCTGATTACTCACTTTTATCTTTGTTCAGGATTCCTCAACAAGAGTTGCTGGAGGTTCTCCAAGAACGCCAAGCCGATCTGGAAGTGCCAATGTTGTCAATGTAACTCCTATTCCAGCAGGAAACAAAAAGATTGATCCCAATATGAAAGGTACTTAAGAGTGATTTTCACCCCTTTTAATAATTCCCATCCTTTGCATCACCCAGGATGTATAAATACTTGTTTTTAAATACAATGCCTACAAATCCATCTACGTAACAAGTGTCACTTTTCTGAGGTTCAAATGAGTTGGACAAATTGTGTAAGTGGACAGAACACTGGCAGATGATATGTAGTTTTGGCGCATGTAAAGAATAACAAATAACACATGTTCTTTGCTAAAATAGCTCAGTGGGCCACCTGGAACTTATTTCATTCCCCACTTCTGTGCTGCATTCTCTGGCCTTGCACTGCTTCACACTCTACCATGCTGACTGCAAATTCTCCCACCAGATTTCCTGGAAACTTCACATTGACAGGTCCCCCCTCAGTTCCCAATGTTTTCCCACTTGGTTTCACTCCCAGTATCAGTCTAATATTTTGCAACTCGCCAACCCACAACCTGTACCACTTAGAAGATTAAGGGCAGCACATGCTACCTGCAAATTTCCCCTCCAAGTCACACACCATTCTGACTTGGAACTGTATCACTTCATTGTCACTGGGTCAAAGTCCTAGAACTTCTCACTAACAGCACTGTGGATCTACCTACATATCATGGACTGCAATGGTTCAAGAAGATGGCTCACTTGGGGGCAACTAGGGTTGGGCAATAAATCCTTGCCTTATCAGCAATGCCCATATCCCAGGAACAAATAGAAAAAAATGCACCAGGGCTTCCTATGCCCTGGTAATATTTTCTCTTATTCGCACATGTCCCCGCCCCTCAGAGAGCTTGTCCCTCCCAGTCCCAAACTCTGCCCACCTCCAATCTGCAAGTTGTATAAAGAAGAGATTCAAAGTAAGTAATTCTTAAAGGGATACAGGTAAAGTACAACATATGCAGAAAGGCAAGCCTTGTATAAAGTCAGTGGGTCAGACAATTAAAAGAAAATGAGAGTGAAAGGAAATGTGTGGAAGACAAACTGACAGAATTGAGCACAACATTAGATTAGGACAGACCTATAGCAAAAGGTGTACTTTTATTTGTGGGCAAACTTCTTTTAAACTTGAGTGGTTAGGATTTGGAATGTACTGCATGATGGGGTGTGAATACAGATTAAATAGTAGCCTTCAAAAAAGAATTGGATAAATACTTGAAGGTGAAACAGTTGCAGGCAAATGGAAAAAGAGTGGGACTAGCTGGAATTCTCATTGCAAGAACCAGTAGAGACTCAATGAGTTGCATGGCCTAATGCACTGCCCTATTCATGGTTTCATGGTTCTCTAATGGGAGGTCAACGGTGGATTGATATATTTTTATCAAAATTATTAAATGGAATCTCAGCTTTATACAGATTTATAACTTCAGTTTATCATTATCTCTAAAATCCTTGTTCAAATGAACAGTCAACTTGACACTTCAGTGGGCTAATTTGTGCAATTCAGAATCAATATAAAGCTATGATTGTTAGGATAACAAAATATTTGAAATAAACTAATTCTTTGCAATTTTATTTTATTTTAAAAAATGTTGTGGTGCTTTTTTATATTTTGCACTTCCAGGTGCTGCAAGTGAAGGTGTTTTGGCAAATTTCTTCAACAGTCTTCTCAGCAAGAAGACTGGTTCTCCTGGAGGAGGTGGTAGTAACTTACAAAGCTCTGCAAAGAAAGGTGGTAAGTAAATATGGGCATTGATTTTCTCTTTAAAAGATAGATTAACAATTGTGTAATTGCAATTCCAAAATATTTTGAAGCATATTCCAACTCATGAGTAAAATAGACTTGAACATTTTGCATTATTTTAAGTATTTTTAACAAATGCAATATGAAGAGATTACAATCCAAAGAGAATTGTAAGTTAGTGAAATGCAATAAAAGCATGTCAACTGTTGATATCATGGAATCTTCACAGTAAAAGAATTAGCAGGTTTAAGTAATGGACATTTCGAAATATATGCCCCCATTTGAGTTTCCCTCACTGTTCAGTCACAGCTGAGACATAACTGATTGGAGTGGAGAGTCTTAACCCACAAAAACAGATGCGGTTGGGTGAGCTGTTTAAATTTTTAAAAATCTCAAACTCAAGCATAACCCAGCTTGAACTCACCAACTACCAATTTTAAAGGCAACGGGAGAACCAGGCAGTCAATCTCCGCCCAAAAGGTGGGTTGCTTTTTAAAATATATTGATGAAGCTGTGTGCATCAGATTTTAATACCATTTTAAACTTCATGTTGGCTGGTCAAATTTCAACATAGTGGTTAAAGGAGGGTGAAGTCTGCTGGATCTAGTGCCTTTCCAGCAGTACTGATTCTGTTTTGTTTGTCCCTCACATCCCCAAACCATGATGACCCATAGGTCTTTTCTGACCTATTCCCCCTCCATCCCTGATCCTTACAATCCCTCCCATACCCCCAAGATGCAGCCTCCTATCTCTCCACCCACCCATCCCCTGCAACATAGTTAACCCACATTATTTCCTGTTGTACATGATCAGCAATAAGTATTTACTGATTTTCCTTTGGATCATTCACCTATACCAAATCGATTTAAAGATTAAAATGAATTCAAACATGAAGAAAGCTTGTTAAGTTATTCACTGACTTCCTGTGCTGCCTAAATGTGTTTCCCTCTGTATAAACCCTCCGGCCCATATTAATGACCATGTCCTCAACCTTGCTATTTCTGAGTCTCTTCTCCCAGGTTGCAATCATTGGTACGGTCATCTTTTACCAGTTTCTTGCAACCCTCATTGCACCCAACCCCATTTCCTTCTGTTTCAATGCTTAAGAAAAAATGACATTTAGAACTTACCTTTCATATTCTCAACTACTCAGCCTTTGGTCCTTCATTTGCCATATTATATCTGCAATTGTTGATTTGGTGAACCTTCACTTTTGTCTCTCAGAAATTCTTCGCTCTGTTCCCCTGATATGCTTCCCATTTTCCCTCCGTTTAAGGGTTGCAAACCAAAGTATATCAGACACCCAAACCAACTATTGCCAGATATAATGAGTCATATTTTCAACTTTGGCACCTAGGTTTGAATTCCATTTAGACTTGGGATAAAATTCACTCTGTGAGCCCCTTCACCTGATATAATTAAGCCAATCATTTCTCACATTATAAATGTCCTTCATGCTCATTTTAAAGGGTTGGGCACTCAAGCTCACAACAAAATGCTCACCTTTGATACACAAGTTGATAATCCAAAGTTTTTCTTTTGGATGGCTAGAGTGGAAAATTGAAATTTTTTTTATTCTTGGCAATGCAGATGTCACACAGTTTTCTAAAATAACAGTTTTGTCAATGAGTATACCTGCTCTTATTACATCTTTCTGCAAGAGTAATGACAACGCCAAATATTATGAATCTAATTCTATAGTACTATTTCTTTCAGAAAAGCTACAGAAATACAAGTTGAGCAACTTGACTGTAGTAATTCTGTTTTGATTTTGCGATAAGTAGAAAAAATACTAACAGAAAAGTCAACAATTATGCACTTCGGATCACAGCTAATCAAATTAGTCAAAATGCTATATGCAGCATTTTGTTTTCAAAACGAGATCGACAGTTGTGTTTAGAGAATTTTAGTGATTGGTCTTCTTTAAAAACAAAAGAAAACGGACTGTTTAATGATGCAAGAAATGAATCCTATTTACTGAACCTTTTTATGTCCTTTGTAAGATATGCAACTAGAAAAAAGTGCAGGAAAGTCTGGTGGTTTTAACTTTTCGGAAAACAACGAGACTTTCCCTTATATCCCTCCGTCATTCTGTTGTTCTCTCACCGTTAGCATTAGTTGTGATGTAAACTTCCTCTAAGCTATATTTAAGTATTGCAGTATGACTGCGCAGTAATTTCTTTTACATACTTAGGAATTATTCTTGGGATATTTTCTAAGGATGATTTCTTAAGTGGCATATGCCATGGTCTACTTTGAACATTGAAAGAAAGGAAAGACTTGCATTTACAATTGTGCCTTGTGTGATCTCAGCATGTCCCAAAGCACTTTACAATCATTTTAAGTACTTTTGAAGTATAGTCAGTGTTATAGTATAGAAAATGCAGCTGCCAATTTGCACACCAAAGCTCCCACAAACAGAACAGATAACGACCAGATCTGGGTGTCCTCGTGCATGAATCGCTGAAAGCTAGTATGCAGGTACAGCAGGTAATAAGGAAGGCAAATGGAATTTTGGCATTTATTGCTAAAGGAACAGAGTATAAAAATAGGGAAGTGTTGTTGCAACTGTACAGGGCATTGGTGAGACCGCACCTAGAGTACTGTGCACAGTTTTGGTCCCGTTGAGGAAGGATGTAGTTGCACTGGAGGTGGTTTAGAGGAAGTTGAATAGATTGATTCCAGAGATGCGGGGCTTGTCTTATGAGGAGAGATTGAGCAGTTTAGGTCTATACTTGCTAGAGTTTAGAAGGATGAGAGGAGATCTAATTGAGGTATATAAGCTGCTAAAGGGGATAGACAAAGTTGGTGTGGAATGGATGTTTCCCCTTGTGGGGCATTCTAGATCGAGAGGCCGTAGTTTTAGCCTAAGGGGCAGTAGATTTAAATCAGAGATGAGGAGGAATTACTTTTCTCAAAGGGTCGTGAATCTGTGGAATTCACTACCTCAGAGTGCAATGGATGCCGGGACGCTGAATAAATTTAAGGAAGAGATAGACAGATCTTTAATTAGTAAAGGGTTGAAAGGTTATGGGGAGAGGGTGGGAAATTGGATTTGAGGCCAAAATGAGATCAGCCATGATCGTAACGAATGGTAGGGCAGGCTTGAGGGGCTGAATTGCCTACTGCTGCTCCTAGTTCTTTTGTAATCATACTTAATTCAAGTAAAAGTCCCATACAATAAAAGTGAAATTCATGTAACTCAGCTAGTCGTCATGATCATGAACATTATTACCTAGTTACCTCTATCTAGCAGTTCTAAAGCATAAACGTTAACTAATTGGAAAACATTACTGAGGACCTGAAATTCCTGGACACCAAGGTAATGCAATCATGGACTGGCCAGAAGTTGGTATAGGACCCAGATTCTTGAGGTCTCTGCCCTCTTTTATGTTACAAAATTCCACCAAAAGTGAGGACAGTTGCACCTTATGATCTAGCCCCTGACCTCACCCTTTGCAGCACTGTATATATCTGGATGACACTGTGCAAACTTATCATGATCAGGTCCTGATAAAGTGAGAGATTCATAAGTTCAGATGCTTCTGCACAGCAGTCAATCATAATTGATTGCTCTGAAGAAGGGTCATACAGACTGAAAACGTTAAATCTATTTTGCTCTCCATTGATGCTGTCAGACCTGCTGAGTTTTTCCAGCATTTTCTTGTTTTTATTTCAGATTTCCAGCATCCGCAGTATTTTACTTTTAATCAAAATTGATAACCACTGGGAAAGCAGCCGCTAAAAATTTCTCTAGTTTTTCTATATTTTGTGCTTCCCCTGATCAAATTGGCTGACTGAACACTGCAGCAAGAAAATGTTACTGACCAAAAACTGACATCCGCCCTAGGGAAACCCTTTGACAATGCCAGAAATGGGATACAGTACAGTAGTGTAATGGTTATGGTATTGAGCTATCTGAACATTGAGAATCCAAACTCTAGGATAATGAAGAGTTTCAAAAGATTTTGGTTCTGTTTTTGTGCTTAGTCTCAAAGGAACTTGCATTATTTTCAGATTCTGCTTTGCTGCTCTTGACTTCTATTAACCTCTATTCCTTGTGCCTGTTTTTATTGATATACCATGATGATCTTGGTTGGAATAGATTAAGATAATTTCATGGTTCCACATGTGCCAACTATTTACTGAATAGTCATTGTACAATCATAGATTTTTTTCTTCTTCCTACTTTCCTTCACCCTCCCTCCAAAATACAATGCTGAAAAGCAACTTATGCTGACATCATACTGCAGGAAAGATGCAGGTGGCTGAAATGTTTTTGCCTTTCCCTTGTGTACAGAAGGACGTTATCAAGCCACCTGTTGGAGTTCAGGATTTTTAAGTATTAAATGGAGGATGAATATTTCACCATTAATTTCTTCACCAAAGTGCAGTATTGGTACAGCCATGGACCTACAGCTGCTATAGTGACAGAATCATTAAATCAACACAGAAAGGGGTCTTTCAGCCCATCAACCATGTTCCATCACTGAAAGACCTACCTTTGTAGTCTTGTTCTGTGACCCATTCCCTATATCCTTTTTAACGTTTCCCTTTTCAAATGTTTGTCCCCTTCATTTTTAAAAGCTGTTTCTTCTGGTGAATGAAGTGGATTTCTTCAAATGTGTACAGGAGAACTTTTTAGGTCAATATGTAGAGGGTCCAATAAGGGACGGCGCAGCGCTGGACCTAATTTCTGGAGAATGAAGCCGGACAGGTGGCTGAGGTGGTGGCGAGGGAGCATTTTAGTGATAGCGACCACAACATGTTACAATTTAAGTTTGTTATGGACATAGAGATAGACAAATTCCAAAAAAATGTTTTGGATTGGGGGAGAGTGGACTTTAGTAAAATAAGGCAGGATCTGGCCAAGGGAGACTGGGAACAGCTACTTGTGGGGAAATTTACTGAGGAGCAGTGAGGGGTATTCAAAAAGCAAATGGGGAGGGTACAGGCTCAACATGTTCCCTCCAGGGTGATAGGAAGGAGTAACAAGCCCAGAGAACCATGGATGACCAGAGATATTCAGGATACGATGAGAAGGAAAAGAGAGACTTTTAGCAGGTACAAGGGAAGCAAATCAGCAGAGGCATTAGTGGAGTACAGAAAGTGCAGGGTGGAGCTTAAGAAAGCAATTAGGAGAGCAAAGAGGGGATATGAGAAAGCTCTGGCTGATAAAAGTAGGGAAAATCCCAAGATATTCTATAAGTATATCATGGGAAGAGGATAACCAGGGAAAGAGTAGGGCCCATTAGGGACCAAGGGGGCAATCTATGGGTGGGAGCCAGAGGACATCGGTTGAGTTTTGAACGAATACTTCACATCCGTCTTCACCCAAGAGAATGAGGATGGAGTTATTGAAATTGGGGAGAGAGACTGCGAGGTTCTTGAGCAAATTGATATAGAGAGTGACAAGGTATTGGAGGTGCTGGCAGGCTTAAAAGTGGACAAATCTCCAGGTCCGAATTATTTGTGTCCCAGCATGCTGAGGGAGGCAAGGGATGAGATCGCAGGGGCTTGGACCCATTTTTTTAATTCCTCTCTGGCCATGGGGGAGGTGCCAGAGGACTGGAGAATAGCTAATGTGGTTCCGCTATTTAAGAATATTTATTGCAGAGATAAGCCAGGGAACTACATGCCAGTAAGTCTCACATCAGTGGTAGGGAAACTGTTGGAGAAAATTCTGAAGGAGAGAATCTATCTCCACTTGGACAGGCAAGGATTTGATCAGGGATAGTCAGCATGGCTTTGTCAGCGGGAGGGTCATGCCTAACAAATTTGATTGAATTTTTTGAGGTGGTGACCAGGTTTGTAGATGAAGGTAGTGCAGTTGATGTAGTTTATATGGATTTCAGCAAAGCCTTTGACGAGGTCCCACATGGGAGACTTATAAAGAAGGTAAATGCACATGGGATACAGGGTAATTTGATAAGATGGATTCAAAATTGGCTTAGTTGTAGGAGACAGAGGGTGATGACAGAAGGATGCTTTAGTGACTGAAACCCTGTGTCCAATGGCGTACTACAGGGATCTGTGCTGGGTCCCCTATTATTTGTCATTTATATAAACAACATAGATGGCTATGTGGGGGGTAGAATTAGTAAGTTTGCAGATGACACAAAGATTGGCTGGGTGGTTAACAGTGAGGTTGAGTGTCTTGGGCTACAGGAAGATATAGACAGGATGGTCAAATGGGCAGATAAGTGGCAGATGGAATTTAACCCTGAAAAGTGTGAGGTGATACACTTTGGAAGGAGTAATTTGACAAGGAAGTATTCAATGAATGGCATGGCACTAGTTAGTTCTGAGGAACAAAGGGACCTTGGCTTGTGTGTCCATAGATCTCTGAAGGCAGAGGGGCATGTTAGTGGGGTGGTGAAAAAGGCACTTGCCTTTATCAATCAAGGCATAGATTAGAAAAATAGGGAGGTCATGTTGGAGTTGTATAGAACCTTGGTGAGGCCACAGCTGGAGTACTGTGTGCAGTTCTGGTTGCCACATTATAGGAAGGATGTGATTGCACTGGAGGTGGTGCAGAGGAGATTCACCAGGATGTTGCCTGGGTTGAAACATTTAAGTTATGAAGAGAGGTTGGATAGACTTAGGTTGTCTTCATTGGAGCAGAGAAGACTGAGGGGCGACCTGATTGAGGTGTACAAGATTATGAGGGGCATGGCCAGGGTGGATAGGGAGCAGCTGTTCCCCTTAGTTGAAGGGTCAGTCACAAGGGGACATAAATTCAAGGTGAGGGGCAGGAGGTTTAGGAGGGATGTGAGGAAAAACTTTTTTACCCAGAGGGTGGTGACGGTCTGGAATGTGCTGCCTGGGAGGGTGGTGGAAACAGGTTGCCTCACATCCTTTAAGAAGTACCTGGATGAGCACTTGGCACATCATAACATTCAAGGCTATGGGCCAAGTGCTGTCAAATGGAATTAGTTAAGTAGGTCAGGCGTCTCTCACATGCCGGTGCAGACTCAATGGGCCGAAAGGCCTCTTCTGCACTGAAATTCTGTAATTCATGCCCTAACAACCCTATGTACAAAAATAACATTTTCCCTACCTTCTGCCATTGTTTTTGTTTGGTGATCTTAAATTTATGTATCCTAGTTGCACACTCGCTGATTAATGGAAAGATTTTTTCCTGGTTTATTTTATTAAAATCTGTCATAGTCTCTGGTAAGAGTGAACTTAATGAGTTAGATATTCCATAGGGCCTTTGAAAGGTGCCCCATAATAGTCTAATGACTGAAGTCAGAGAATGTGGAGTCAGGGGACAAGTGGCAGAATAGATTGCTAGCTGACTTCAAGACAGAAAGCAGAGAGTGGGAATGAAGAGTCGTTATTTGGAGTAGAAGGTGGGAAGTGGTGTTCAGCAAGGATCACTACATGCTGTTCATAATTTTTATTAACGATTTGGACTTTGGAAAAGTAGAGAAGTTATGTTAAATTAAACCTTGGTTAGATCGTACTTAGACTACCGTGTGCAGTTCTGGTCACCATATAAGAAGAATATAGGGGCACTGGAGAGGGTGCAGAGAAGATTCGGAAATTCAGAAGAAACTTCTTTATGCAAAGAGTGGTAAAAATGTGGAACTCGCTACCACAGGGAGTGGTTGAAGTGAATAGCACAAATGCATTTAAGGGGAAATTGGAACATAAACACCAGCATGGACTGGTGGTGTGAATAGCCTGTGCAGGACAGAGGGACCTGGAGTTTGTAGATTTTTTTGAAGGTGGCAGGAGATATTGAGGCAGCAGTGAACAAAGCATTTGTGATCTTGGGCTTCATAAATAGGGGCATTGAGTACAAAAGCAGGGAAGCTGTGCCTAAACCTTTAGAAAGCTCTGGTTAGGCAACAACTAAAGTATTGCATCGAGTTGTGGTCACCATATTAGGAAGCATGTAAGGGTCCATGAGAAGATGCAGAGGATATTTACCAGAATGGTTCCAGGAATAATGAGTTTTAGATACAAGGTTAGGTTGGAGAAGTGGGGTCTGCTCTCCTTGGAGCAAAGGAGATTGAGGGGAGCAAAAACAGAAAATGCTGGAAAAACTCAGCAGGTCTGACAGCACCTTTGGAGAGAGAAACCAAGTTGACATTTCGAGTCTGTATGACTCTTCAGCTCTGAAGAAGTCATACAGACTCAAAACGTCAACTCTGTTTTCTCTCCACAGATGCTGTCAAATTTGTTGAGCTTTTCCAGCATTTTCTGTTTTTGTTTTGGATTTCCAGCATCCGCGGTATTTTGCTTTTATCTTAGAGATTAAGGGGAGATTTGATTGAAGTATACAAGGTTATGATATGTTTATGAGATAGACATAGAAAAGCTGCTGCCATTAGTTGTTCGTAGATCAGGATTGTGGGACACAAGTTTAAGGCAAGAGATGCGTTGGGGTGGGGTGTTTTGGGAAGAGGTATGTAGAAGAACTTTTCTATGCAGTGAGTGGTAATGTCCTGGAACACTCTGCCTATTAGGATAATGGAAGCAGAGATGATGAATGACTTTGAAGAGAAATTGGGTAAGCATTTGAAAGAAATAAACTTGCAGAACTGCAAAGGGTTAAATGTCCACCTTCTGTGGTGTTATGGCAATGACTAGAAAAATCCACGAGTGTCAAATATTTCTTCTCGTATACTTTTTGTTCAAGGATATGGCTTATTTTTCTTGTAAGGTCTTTATTCAATTCTTATGTTAACTAGTCTCATAGTTTGGGTTTTTTGCTATCTTAGGAGGACTCTTGGATACTTAAAATGTTACAATTAAGTTAAGTAAAACTCACAAGGAACTAGACTCCATAGTTAGCTGAGAAAAGTGCTACAAACATCTAGGAAAGGTGACAGCTGAAATGGGGCTTGCTGCATCCCACTTAAGATTAAGACAATGGATGTTCTGGGATCTGGAGAAAGCTGTCAGGGCCGTACATATTGTCCATTCCTAATTACCGCAATTGTGGTGGGCCTTCTATTTAAACTGCTTTCGTCGTTTTGATGCTCCCACAACTGCGTTAAATCAAGAATTTCAGAATATTGTGCCAAAGACCGAAGAACAGAAATATAAATGTCTAAGTTGGAATGTTGTGTGTCTTGGAAAAGTTGAAGGTCATTGTATTCCTCTGACATTCCTGCCATTGTCCTACTCAATGTTAGAGGTTGAGTTGCTTTTTTATTTATTTATTCTTTCATGTGATGTGAACACTGCTGTCAAGGCCAGCCTTTGTTGCCCATCCCTAATTGTCCTTGAACTGAGTGACTTGCTTGGCCATTTCAGTGGGCAGTGAGTCAACCACATTGTTGTGGATCTGGAGTCACATGTCAGCCAGACCAGGTAAGGATAGCAGATTTCCTTCCCTAAAGGGCACTAATGAACCTGATGGATTTTTAGAACAATTGATGATTGCTGTCACAATCACTGTTACTGAGGCTAGATTTATATTCCAGATTTATTCATTGATTTTAAATTCCACCAGCAATCATGGTGGTATTTGAACCCATGTTCCCAGAGCATTAATCTGCTGCAGTACATGCTTAGATTATATATACTTCAGCCACAGTTCGCAGAATGAATTCATGCCAATGTTCCAGATAGTAATGAGCTTTTAAGAGTGTTGCAGCTGCACCCCTCCCCGATAAGTGGTATGACCTCACACACCTGATTTGAGCCTTGTGGAGTAGCCACTTTTTTTGCAGAATTCCCAGCCTCAGTCCTATTCTTGCAGCTATAGTGTTGATATGTGAACGTAGATTTTTGGGGCGGGCGTGGTGGGTAGCCATAGCCGGACTGATTGGTAGTCATGCTGGACAATTCCTGGTTGGAGGGCATGGGAATAAGTTGAGATGCTAACTTTCCATCCATCTAGGCAGCAAAGAGACAAAGTAATTCAGTCAGACAATCTAAGAAAGTTGCCTTATTTCAATCAGGGCTAATTACTTTGAGAATTCAGTGGTAAGAAGAGTGTGTTGATTAGCTAACATGGACAGCGTGGCATATGTTATGGAATTAAGTTGAAACAAGCTGGGCTGTATTATAACATTTATTCTATTCATTTTTCTGTAAAATAAATCTACTTTGTTTGTATTTGACATGTTTTGGGTAAATGTTTAGTCTATCTATCAGAAGATTGGAGAAGCACACCATAAGATTACTGTGTCCAGTTCAGATATTGTTGGTTTGGTTTATTGAAAGATCATCATGGCAGAAGCTGCCAAATTGTGATGATGATACAAATAAAACAAATAATCATAATTCATAACATAGTTATGGACAATTATTAAAATAAAGTATAAAATAAAAGAATTGCACAATTATAAACATTGAAGTATACAAATAATTACATTGTTGCAAAATACATATCTCAATTTACAGAATAAAAATGAAAGGTCTACTGCACTCCACATTTTGTATTAAACTCCATTCGTCATTTGTTGTCAGGTTGAGTTCATTACTTTTTGAGTTTTATAAAGTAGGAGATAACACTGTCTTGTAGTCTGTTCGGTCTATATCTTATTTGCGGAATGGTATTTTTTCTCCTCCACTGCATCGCACATTTCCTTTTGCGTGGTTATGGCAAGAGATTGTGGCGATGGAAGGTGGGACTCGAGTTTTCTAGTGAAGTCCATCCAAAGCTTTTTCTGCCTTTCAGCAAGGGAACACATAGTCAGTTGTTTGATTGTGTCAGAATAGCTTTGTATGTGTTAGCTAGTATCAGTTTCGATGCTCGTCACTTGGAAAGTAATTCCAAGCCTGGATCCTAAATTGACCTATCCTTATGCCTGGATAATAAATTGGGAACTAGAAGAAAATGGGACTTCTTTTGTGGAAAAGAAAAACGCTCTTAGAAGCAGCTAAGTGCATCCATGAGGCAGAAATATGTTGCATCTGCTGATGCCCACTGTAATTCACTAATTCACGATGGATGCAGTGCCTCATTGGGACCGTCCAGTGAGATTACATTCTACAGAGTTCAATGTATGCTTTTATTTAAAGTTTTCTATGTGAGATACCATTTTAATATTTCCCAGATATCATTCAATTTTTTGATCAATAACATATTTCATATCCATTTTTCACAGTAAATGAACCCTATTTTTGAGTTTGGATTATTGATTCAACAACTACCATTGGCATTTATATAGTGCCTTTAACAAAATAAAATGTCCCAAGGTGATTAACGAGCAATATCATTTCTGACAGAGCCACAAAAGGAGAAATCAAAACAGATGGCCAAATGCTTAGTCAAAGAGGTAAGTTTTAAGGAGCATCTTAAAGCAGAGAGAGGTTTAAGGAGGGAAATCCAAATTTTAAAATCAAGGCAAGGCTGGCAGTGGTGGAGTGATTAAAATCACGTATAAACAAGAAACCAGAATTGGAGGAACCCAGAGATCTTGAAGGCTTGTTGGACTGGTGGAGCTTAGAGATGGAAATGGGTGAAGCCATAGAGAGCCTTGAAGACAAAGATGAATATTTTAAAATTGAGGTTTGTTGGCTGGGGAGCCAGTGTAGGTCAGCAAGCACGGGTGATGGTTGAATGAGACAGGAATCAGCAAAGATTTAGGTAGAAGATAGGAGGCTAGACAGAGCATTGGAATAGATTATTCTAGAGGTAACAAAGGCATAGGTGGACATTTCAGCAGCAGTTGAGAGCCTGAGTTGGGCAATGTTATAAAAGTGAAAGTCAGCAATCTTGGTGTTGGTGCAGAGATATGGTCAGAAGCTCACCTCTGGGTCAAACAATACTGCGATTTTGAGCCATCCAGCTCAGCCTCAGATAATTGCCAGGTATGGAAATGCCAGAAAAAGGTGTTTGTGGCTGGGACCATAGATAATAGCATCTTAAAGCAGAGAGAGGATACTTTTAACGTGCTCTTATTGAGAGCAAAGCTATTCCTCTGGGAATCAAACAGGATAGGAAGTGTTAAACACAAACTTGCTTCAACATCATCTTCCATGATTGTTTATCCTGATTAGTGCATCGATTCATAAAAGTCAAAACACTATTTAAAGATACGTGCCTTAGTCAAGGAACTCTTAAATGAATGGCTTTGAAACAAGTAACCATACCAAATCTATCAAATCTTTGCTGACGCAATTGAGAATTTTCATTGGTTTGAAGTGATCCTGATACGTGTTTTGACTCGGACCAAGTTGTACTTCTGTTTTTGATCAGTGGATATTCCAGTGCTGCCTAAACTTTGTTAATAAAGCATTAGTGTGGCAATTAGTTCATTTTAAAGAATTATGTATCATATTAGCAGATGTCAAACTGTAGTGATGCTGCCTAAGTTATAATGTATATTCAGAATCTGGTTCTACTCTGACCCAGAGCAAAATAGAATGCAACTCTCTGAAGAAAAGAATTAAATGTAGTTTGCTCCGGACTCAAGTCACTCCAGCTGCAGATGCACACTAAGTTACCATTACATTAATGCCACAAGCATATGTAGATGCAGTGTTAAACAATGCTTTGTACCATTTTGCAGTTGTACACCATATCTAAATATTTGTGTGATGATTTTAGTTAAAACACATTCATTTCTGGTTTATGCTATATATTTTGCATCAAAACAAAATTGCAGACATTTTATTTTGTCTTAGTGCATAGTATGTAGTACAACTGGCATATTTGTGTCCCTCCATGCATTTTGTATATTTGAAGGGTTATGGCCTGATCTAACAAACTAACTCATTTGTGGATTAATACTAACTTTGAGCCTGCTGAAATGAACTTTTTTTAAAAAGTTCTCTCTCATGCTGTCTCCCCACATACTACTTCTTTAGAGGCCGGACATATTGCTCTCCTTGCAAGTACCTTGGCATCAGGTTGGAGACATTTGTGCACCTTGTATTTAATAACACTTCCAATTCCTTATTGAGGAATAATAGGAATCTACCTTAAATCATGGTATTTATCATACTTGTACTTGGTTTCCATTCATAAGACCAGAGATTTTAAATTCAGCATGCTCTTAAGATTTAAGAACATTTCAATTACATCATGAACTCAAACTACTGAAATAGATGCAAGAAATGAGGACTAATAGATGCCGTCTTCTTGCTTCCAACACACAATTCTATTATAATTAGTAATTCACTCAAAAAAAATCTTACTTTTTCACTGTGTAGATCATAGACAAAAGGTAGTTTGAGAGTAAATTCCCTAATGTCTGTTGTTCCATTATTCATTTGCTCAAATTTGAGTATAATCCTGAATTGTTTTGCCCAGAAGATTGGAACGCATTAGGTCATCAGCTAGCATTTTTATTCAAATTGTCTCATGTATTTCAGAAAATTATTCTGAATTTGTCATTAAAATATGCAGATATTTCACCTTTTACTTCTTACTTTCTCTGGGAATAAAATTGATTTCTCATGGTTAAAAATGTGGTGATGCCCTTCCACCATTTAAATTTTACAATGCTGAAGCATAATTCAGCCTACCTTGCAGAATATTGATAAAAATCTGTAACTCCTTTTTTCGTGTGCACATTGTCTTAAACTAGGTTCCTTGGCCAACAATATTATCAATTCCTAGTTCTTTTATTTATATACTCATCACGACTCAGTAGGCCATTTTCCTAAACAAAATCTAATTAATCCAGACTCGGTCAGACTCTCAAATTTGCTTGGCACTAGGATTTCAATATGATCCAACTGGAAAATGTCAACATTACCTTTTTTATATTCAGTGGAATGTGGGCATCACTGGCTAGGCCAGAATTCATTGCCCATCCCTAATTGCCCTTGTTCAGAGGGCAGTTAAGAGTCAACCACGTTGCTGTGGTTCTAGAGCCACATGTAGGCCAGACCAGGTAAGAACAGCAGATTTTCTTCCTTAAAGGACATTAGTGAACCAGATGGGTTTTTTACAACAAAATGGCAATGGTTTCATGGCCATCATCAGACTTTGAACCCTGATTCTTTATTATTGAATTCAAATTTCACCATCTGCCATGGTGGAATTCGGACCCAGGTCCCCAGAACGTTACCCTGGGTCTCTGAAGTATTAGCCAGTGACAGTACCACTATGTTACCAACTCCCCATACTTGCCTCTGATAAAACATCAGAGAAGCTGAGTATTGCTGAAAAGAGACATGCTGTTGAAGATTTACATTCTGCACTCAACAGAATCAAAAATGCCAAATTTCAAATAAAGGGACAATTTATACTGCACAATAAAGGTTGCTGAGTGGTTGGCAAGTTGCCTCAGATCGAGGCATCGCAATGGAGAATGAACCAGGGAACTACTGTTCTCCCATGCTTTTGTTTAATTCAGAAAGGTACAATGCCTGGTCATGTTCCTTTTGCCTGCAAAGGACAGGTCTGTGCATATACATAGCAAGCATAAGTGAGCCACATTGCGATCCTGACTGATAATCTTAAATTGGTTGTTAGCATAACTCTTAGCACTTGGGATTATTCAACAAATGCTGTCCTATCGCAGAATCACATTCAACATAAGACGTTATGTTCTGAGTTTTGCATGCATTGGTTGGTTGAGTACGGTCAATACTCTGCCTATTGAGAACAGCTGAAGGGATGTGCAGTTTGATATGATCTGCCAGTCATTGGGACAAATGGCCTTGAAATTCATACACCAAATTACTCATTTGTGTCGTTGGCAGAACTTTTTTGACTTGACAATTGCATCCTGTCAGAGGAAAATACCACTCCTGTTGCAACTGCATTGTAGCAGTGTGAAATGGCTAGCTTCGCCTGTTGTCAAATTTTTGAGATCCCTACCCTTCCAGGGTAATTTGAGGTGGCAGCCTCAAGTGTGCCTGATACACTGCTGTCCTCTGCAGGCAAAAGCAACATGTCCAAGCATTGCACCTTTTATCAATTAAACAAAAATATGAGGGATAATAGTTCCCTAGTGCATTCTCTATGGTTAAACTTAGATCAGAGTCCACTTACCAACCAATCAGCATCCTTTTCTCATGCAGTATAAATTGCTGCTCTCTTTGAAATTTGGCATTCTTGTATCTATCCTGATGAGTGCAAGACAAAAAGCTTCGACAGCATGTCCTTTTTTTTCCAGCAATACTCAAGTTCTGTAGTACCAAGTGACTATTTGTAAATCTGAAGTTGTCGAGATATGTTATTGACCTATGCTGCTACTTTTAGAAATTGAACTTTAATCCAATTTTGAACATTAAATGATTCAGCTACAGTGCCTGTTGATGTGAGCTTTTTATGATAGATTTTAAAACACTTCTACCTTTGGTAAGCTTTTCCAATTGAATTCCAGTTGTGAATTATGGTTTCTTTGGGTTCCACACATTTGGATTTGCTAATTGGTTTAGCCATCTTTGTTTTTGCATTATTTGTAGTGAATCAATTTTTTAAAAATGACTTTAGCAAATTTTCAAAACAATTTCATAAACTTCAAAACAAAAACAAAAATACCTGGAAAAACTCAGGTCTGGCAGCATCTGCGAAGAGGAACGCAGTTAACGTTTTGAGTCCGAATGACCCTTCAACAGAGTTCTGTTGAAAGGTCATTCGGACTCGAAACATTAACTGTGTTCCTCTTCGCAGATGCTGCCAGACCTGCTGAGTTTTTCCAGGTGTTTTTGTTTTGGTTTTGGATTTCCAGCATCCGCAGTTTTTTGCTTTTTTCATAAACTTCAGAATGGATAAATTACAAATAGCCATAAACTTATCAGTTGTTCTTGGTTTCTGTACTGAGTCTCATGAGTTGCTTCTTTGAAGGGAAACCTCAAAATGATATTGTCACTGCACATTGTTTGTGGTGCATTAAGCAACCAGATTCATCAAGATTTCAAACTCCATTAATTGATGGAAGTATATCCTGAATTGTGAGCTTTGGTTTCTCAGGTTATTTTTGAAAGAACAACTACTATGGTTATTAGGGCGATGACAGCAATCATAAAGTTTCCAGATGTAAAATATGTTCTCTATGTTGATTCACCCACCTCCTTGGATAATATTGCAAACAGATTGCTTCTGTAAACCCTGTGGCCAGTGATACATTATATCCTCTGAAGTGAATGCATGCTTTCAGGGACCTAAGCACAAGTTTTTTTGGACACAGCCATGTGCTACCTTACTCAAAACTAGAGCCTGGTTTATGTACCAGTGTTGTTTGCTCTATTCTTCAATCATAGTGTGCACACATTTTTTCAATGTATAAGTATTTATATATTGTTTTAAAGTTCACACTTTCAGTTGTTACACATCAAGGTTGGTGGAAAGGAGAAATGTGTCAGTTTGCAGTTAAGGGAGGGCAACAATCGACAGAGAAGTAAAATTACATGTTTTTACCAGAAAGCTCTTTAAACCAAAGCTGCATTCTGAGAATGTTGAGATTGAGAAGAAATCTCATGACCATCTTCTTTCAATACGAAATTGTGAACCTGGATACAATGAGTAGCTCTGTCATTGACCAATGTAATCCTAACTCTGACAGGGTTTTTAATAGAAAACAGTTACAGAAGACTAAATCTCTGAGCAGATCCTTCAAAAATGATGTCCAGTTATCATCGATAATTTCTTGAAATGACTAATATGCTGTTAAAATTGCAGGTGATTGATATCTAATTTGTTTTTCCTGCTACTTCAAATCATCAAGTATCCGTCTTCCTCCTTTCCAATTTGTAGGTCATAAACCAGTCTTAACAGATGTACAAGCAGAACTGGACAGAATTGCACGTAAACCAGAAGCTGTCTCTCCAACCCATACATCCATAGCAGAAGACAAAGCATCCTGAAGAAAAGCTACCAAAGCGAATCTTAATACAATACTCTGTTGTTGGCTTTGCCTCACCCTTTTCCTTCAGAATGTGTACTGAGGATCAAAGGCTGTTTTTGAAGTAAACTGGACTACTACGTTTTGAGTCTTCAATGAGTTGTTCAATGTATGTAAGGAAACTATATTGAGAAGAAAATACAATGCTGCAAATATGATTCTGGTAATGTGTTTTCTGAGAGGAAAAATAATGAGATGAGCTTAATTATTGGAACTTGCATCTTTGGCTGCAAATTAGCATTATTTGAACAATGTTGATGTGTCATCTGTATTTTCCAGGTGTTCATTTGGGAAATGTCTCATACTGATAGTAAATACGGTGCTTGAAACAAAGGTATCTAAACATGTATTGCTGGCCAGAGGCGTAGCAGGAATTTAGGTGACATAAACTTTCAGAAACTTGCATCCTGAAAATACTGCCTCAAAGATGAATTCTTGGTGGCCAAATTTAAAAAGTATGCAGAACTGAAGTATTCTTACAACAGTCTTTAAAATGCTGAACAAAATGGCACAATGCCTAATTTTGTATAGTAACATGTTACTTGTAAATTGCAATGTTAAGAAATGAAGAAAGGGGGCAGAGGTCAGTCACACAAGGACAGTACTGTACATTACTTCAACTTGAACTCCTCATCCTTTGTTCTAGTTGTTAGTATAGTACTTCCTTTACTCAACCCTGTCTGGTTTCTGTATTGTGCTGTTTCTAATTACAGAAAGATGTAAGGATTGCAATCCTTCAATAAAGTTGTATTTATTCTCTGCAACAGATCTAAATCTTGTTGGAGGTTATTCAGAAAATATACTGGTAAATCAGCTGTTGTTCACTAACAGTGTTTGTCTATGCACTAACTTCAGCTATCCTTTTTGTTTGCATTTATTGTGAAAACTGATCTGTCCAAATCTACTTTGTTTTGGACTGATGCTGAACACCTAAATCTGTTTCTTGCACATCATCACCCACCTCACCATTTAAAACTCCAGGAATTTTGTTTTTCGCAAATGTTTGGAAAGTAACCTCCTGTTGGACTGTTGCTTTTGTGTTTAATTAGAGTTGAAGTACTTGCAATTTCTGGAATACTTTTTTTGAATTTTCTTTCTTTCTCTTACTGTCCTCGCCTCTGGAAAGGATTACTTGGATGGCCTCCAAACAAAGACAATTCAGATTTTTTTTCCACGCAGAATGTAATATTTTTTATGTTTAACAGTATTTAGGATCGAAATTTTCTCCTACTAAAATATTTTTAACAGTTGACGTCCCAAATAGCAGAGCTAAATATTGGATAACTGCTTCCAGTGGTGAAGACAGAAAAGAACTTCAAGAATTATGTACCCAGTAGTTCAAATAAATGCTTACCTAACCCAAATCTGTGTGCACACACTGTGCCACATAAGTGTGATCTTATTTGTCTTTGATATATAAATGTATTTGGTTAATGCACTACTTTGGTATGGAAATGAGCCACATAGATCAGCTTTGTCCTGATTTTAATGCTGTTTTCTATTGTGACTCAGATTGAATGATACAGTACAGAAGGACACTATCCAGCACATTGTGGCTCTGCAGACTCTTTGATAGAGTTATCCAACTCCTTGCTCCCAATAGCCCTGTTTTTTTTTAATATTGTCCCAGTATTTTTCCAATTCCAATTCTTTTGAAAGTTACTATTGAATCTGCTTCCACCACCCTTTCAGGCAATGTATTCCAGATCAAAACAACTCATTGCATCTAAAAATAATAATAAAATTGTTTGTTGTGCCAGGTTCTTTTCCTAATCACCTCAAATCTTTATTTCAGCTAGACTCTTCTACCACTGGAAACAGTTTCTACTAATTCACTTCAAAACAATTCATGATTTTGAACACCTAGCACACCAACTCCTGTTTTCAGCTCAAAAACCCCAATTTTTCCAGTCTCTTCATGGAACTCAAGTTCCTCATCCCTGATACCATTCTGGTAAACCTCTTCTGCGCCTTTTCCTAGGTCTTGACATCCTTCCTAAAATGTGGTACCTAGAATTGAACACGCTACTCTAGCTCGGTGTTTTATTAGGGTTTAACATAACTTCTTGATTTTGTACTCTTGGCTTTTATTAATAAAACCAAGGATCTCAGATGTGTTTCTAATAGCTTTCTCAACTTGTCCTGCCACTTTCAAAGATTTGTATATATATTCTTTGTTTTTTCTATTCCTGCACTCCTTTTAAAATTATACCCTATTGTTTATATTGCCTCTCCTGATTCTTCCTGCCAAAATGTGAGATTTCACATTTCACATCAATAGTTTGTGTTGACTAAATTGGGCTTGTCTGAAATTCACCACAGTGGAATTATCTACAAATACAGTCACGGCTCACCCATCAAGCATGGCACTTTGTTGAGGTTTTGCTGGGCTGTCTGTTCATGTGGAACTGCACCCCATTTTGAGATACTTTTAGAAAAGCAGAGAATATTTTCTTCCAAATCCTGAGAGGAAGACTTACAAATAAGAGTGGACTCTTTTCAATATTTTGAACTGTAACATCTTGCACGACACTATATCCCAAGGCACTTCACAGGATTGTTATAAAAAAAATGGTACTGAGCTCCATCAGACATTAGGACACATGACTAAAAGCTTAGCCAAAGAGATGGGTTTTAAGGAATGAAAGAGAGGTGGAGAGGTTTAGGGGGAGAATTCCAGAGCCAAGGGTCTAAGCAGTTGAAGGTATAGAGACTGCTGGTTGGGCAATTAAAATTGGGGATGCTTAAGGGGCCAGAATTAGAACACTGATATCTCTCAGGGTTGCAGGGCTGTAGAACATTACAAAGATGGGGAAAGGCAAGGCCTTGGAGAGATTTGAAAACAAAGATGAGAATTTTTAACACTTGAGGTATTGTTTAACTGGGAGCCACTCTAGGTCAGCAATCACAGCAAGTGATAGGAGAATAGGACATGATGCGAATTAAGAAATGGGCATCAGAGTTTTTGATTATCTCAAGTTTACAGGGGTCAGGACATGGGAAGCTGGCCAAAAGTACGTTGTAAAAAAACAAACCTAGAGATAGCAAAGTCATAGATGAAGGTTTCAGCAGATGAATGGAGGTGGGGCAGAGTGCTGATGGCACAGATATGTGGTTAGAAGCTCATCTCGGCATCAAGTATGACACCAAGGTTGCCAATGAGAGGGACTAAATCAGTGGCTGAGAAGTGGGGGTTGAAGATGCTAACTTTGATCTTACCAATACTTAATTGGAGAAAATGTCTCATCCAATATTGGGTGTCAGACCTGCAGCTTGATAATTTGGAGACAGTGCAGGGTTAGAGAAAGGTGTTGGTGAAGTAGAGTTGGATGTCAGCATTCAAGTGGAAACAGACACTCTTCAGATTATGTCACAGAGGGGCAGTGTGTAGATGAGAAATGGGAGGATGCCAAAGATCAATCCTTGTGGGACACCAAAGATAATAGTGTAGGAGCAGGTAGAGAAGCTTTTTCAGGTGATTCGCTGACTAGAACTTGACAAATAAGAATGGAGTGCAGTCCTACCCAACTGGATGACAATGGAGACACCTTGGAGGAGCATGTTGTGGTCAACCACATCAAAGGCTACAGACCAATTGAGATGGACGAATTTGCATTAGCCATATAGGATGTCATTTGTGACTGATAAAAACTGTGACAAAGAAGTTCATGAGTTACTCCCACTTGATAGAGGTAAGAGTGGAGGAGGGGTTTAAGATGGTTTGTAGAAGAGTAAAGAAGTTGGGATTTATCTTTGCATTCCAGGATGAGGGCAGGACCCAAGATTTGTGCTTTGTATTGCCCAGCCAGATATGGCAGTGAATGAATAAAGCAATTGTACACCAAATCCTTTCATTTTTGGACCCTTGGACTTAAGGGTGTGGAGATAGCCATTCCAAGAGAAGTGGCCAGGGTGAGAGAGTGTAATTGCTTTCATTAGGACTAGGGCATCAAAGGTAGAAATGAGCATGTCATAAAAGCAAAAAACCGCGGATGCTGGAAATCCAAAACAAAAACAAAAATACCTTGAAAAACTCAGCAGGTCTGGCAGCATCTGCGGATAGGAGCACAGTTAACGTTTCGAGTCCAAATGACCCTTCAAGAGAACTAAGTAAAAGTAGAAGAGAGGTGAAATATAAGCTGGTTGGGGGGGCAGGGGGTGGGGGGGGGGGGGGGGGTTGCGGTGGATGGGGGAGAGCTGGATAGAGGACCAGTTGGAGATAACCAAACTTGGCTATTCCAATGCACTGCTGGCTGATCTCCCACATTCTACTCTATAAATTTTAGGTCATCCAAAACTGCTGGTATCTTAACTTGCATCAGGTCCAATTCCCCTATCACCCATGTGCTTGTTGACCTACACTGGACTCCTGTCTTGATTTTTAAAATTCCCTTCCTTTTTAAATCCCTTCATGGCTTGCCTGTCTCTGTAATCTCATCCAACACCACAACCCTCTGAGATACCTGCATTCCTCTAATTCTAGCCTCTTGTACATTCCCAATTATAATTGCTCCACCATTGGTACCTCAGTCCAAAGCTCTGGAATTTCCTTTCTATACCTCTCTACCCTGCTCTTCTTTAAGTTACTTCTTAAAACATACCTCTTTGACCAAGCTTTTGGTCATCTGGCCTAATATCTGGTTTTGTGGCTCTTTGTCATATTTTGTGTTATAATACTCCTGTGAAGCGCTTTGGGACATTATACTAAAGATACTCTATAAATATAAAATGGTGTTGTTTAGATGAGAAAGATGGAACAAGGTGAAATGCTCAAAGTAAGAAAAAATGCCATGAAATAAGGAGCAAACCAAAGTGTGATTTGCTGATGTGTTGCACCGTCACTGCAACAGTCTAAGAGGGGCAAGTGATGGAAGAAACAGGCAGACGGGGATGTGTCAGTTAGGGGTAAGGTGTTGTCACCCTCAGTCAGGTTACCATCAAGGCCATGATATTGATGCAATCATCTGCAATAAGCTCACGGGTGGCAAGGGCCTTGTTCACAAGTGAATGGGTATTCTGAGAGAGGTGAGAGGACCAGTGATAGCTGATCCACTGTCAGGGTCAGCCCTGGGAGGGTGAGTTAGATGGGGAGGAGATTGGCAAGATTAGCCCCTATAAGGCACACAGGATGGAAGGTCAGTGAGAGTCAGATAGGGTATTTGAGGTTGCTAGGTTGCTGCTTTTAAGGGGACAAAAATGGGTGTCTTCTGAGAATGTCAGAGAGGCACCCTGAGAAGATGCAGGCTTATCTAGAGGGACCCAAGCTTGGGATGGGGGCAGGAGGTCAAAGAATACTGAAATGTTGGGTTAGGGATTTAGGAGGACAGAGTACCTAAAAGGGGAGAAATGAAAGGAGGCATGATGACAGGAGAGAGAAATCGAGGAAGGGATAATGGGAAAAAGAAATGAAAAAGGGAGAGAAATAGAAGTGATGGGCTCAGGTCTGGAGCAGCAGTCAAAATGCATAGAAATGGACTCGGGGAAAATGCAAGTTATACAGGCCTGATTATTTAGCAATTATAAGGATACATATAACCTGGTTGTAAAGGAGAAATACATGGTAGACAATTAGTAACTGGACTTTTTTTTTAATTTGAGCACCTTCAAAACAAAGTTTTAAATTTTGTCTGGAAAGCAACATTACCACCTGATTTTCTCAGTCAACTACCCTGGGTATGCCTGAAAATAGGCAGCAAATTCAGAATTTGCTTCTCATCAAGATTAATAGCCCTATTTTAGTAGATACTTACTATATCAGGACCATGATTACCCTGCCTCCTAATGGCATTCTCTTGGTTTTCTTTTGCAGGAAAAAGGGTACAGAATTGTAGTTAGGTAGACATTCCACACATGGGTGAACTCTGATTGAAGGCCAAAAGATTCACAAAGCAGTAACTCTATTGAAGGAGGCAGGGATAAAATGGTCCCTCGGCTACAGTAGCAATATCACTGACCTACCACAAACCATTTATGCTAAGTGTGTGCACTTCGCAACAGTTATGAGGTGACAGATACAGGACCTGGTTTGTGATGGAATGATGATGGGTGTGTTTTGAATACTTTTAAGTTTATGTTGAAGAGGACAGTAAGGAAGATGTTGGAAATTGAGTCTAAAAATTGCAGAAGGCTGGGGAAACAAAGGCAGCAATACCGCAGAGATGGAAATAAGCAGCCTTGAAGCTAAATAGGCTGGGTTGAACAAGGGTGTTACAAATTCGGGTCCACAAAAGATTTCTACTCGTGGCAGTTGCTCCCTTATGTGGTCTGCTCACATTAGGCTGTCCAATTCTGCTTTGGGCCGTTTATCTCCGCGAGGACAGCTGCTGGTGACTTGCACTCTAGCTATGGTGGTTTGCAACCACACCACATTTTTTCAGCCCTGCTGGTTCCCCACTATTTGCAATGCATTGTGTTACTGCTGCTTCTGAGGATGATGACATTAGAACCAATAAAAAAATCACCTAGAAATTCTGTAAATCCTGAGATAGCAGGTACTTTGCCAATTCTGTTTGGAGGCATTCCTGGAGATCACATGACATCTGACCATGTGATGCCTGATCACATGACATCTGATTACATCATTTCTACAAATATTATTGCGTTTACCTGATAGAGATTGGGTCCCTGTAATGGAGTATCTTTGTTTGTGGTTTCACAACAGCAAGATCCAAGAACCAAGAGACCATCTGTGAGCAAGTGAAGAGGGGAACCTGATGGTGGGGAAACCATGGGTGGAAAGGAGGAAGAATCAGATGAGAAAGAATGAAATTGGGGATGGACAAGAGGGGAAATAGAGGTGGGGAATTTGAATTTGGGGGAGCAATTCACAAAGGAAGCCAGAGATGGAAGGAATTTTGATTTCACCAGTAACTAATACAAACTCACTGAAATTGCTATTAATTAACTATTAATTAAGTGGTAACAGTCAGATTCCCCTCATAACCAACAGTAATACAATATGTCACTGATAATCTATATGTAATTAATAGTAATAGGTCTACTAGTTAGATATCCTACCTGTAACTGGTATCAATCATTTAGCTAGTTAACATTTAATCTGAAACTACAGCCGGAATCTCCCTGTACTGTACAAGCTGTGGTCAGGCTCCCCAGTTTTTACCAGACCAATCTCTCTCGCTTTTCCCATAAGCTCTGGTTTGCACTCTGGTTCCTGTGGAGGTGACAATGATTTGGACTTCACATGACAAAACCAAGCAGCACAGATCGACATTAACCAAACTGATAGTTCATACAAAGGCCATGCAAGCTCACTGATTGAGGACTTCTCACATGATACACCAATATTTCTTGTTCCCTGAGTTCAGACTCAATAATGAGGAGTTTTCATAGAATTACAGAAATTACAGCACAAGTGGAAGCCATTCCTGCCCCACTGCTGGCAATCTTGCCTGTAACATCATGTCCCCCACCATCAAAAGATCTTTTTATATTCCTCCAGTATGTATACTATATATATCACATTCCCTTTGAGATGAAATTTTAGTCTGCATTTAATTGTCTATGGTCTATTAGCCATCAATTCAAGAACTTTCCTTCTTCTTTCCAACTTCTTCCTCCCAGTGACAATCCTTGTTTTCCATTTACCTAGTTCCCCATAAGCCCACCAATGAAAATAACCTTTCACTATTTATCCACAGTAAGGTCTCTGGATGTCACTCATTTCTTCATTCGTTGCTCCTCTCTCAGTGCCATTCCTATTCACCACCTTGCTGCTGCTTCTCCTAGCTCTCTGGAAAATTCTGGTCTTCATGCTGATGCCCTAACCACTAGCTTGAGTCCCAATCCTCTGTCAAGTGGTGCATCTATCTCCCATGATCTCAAACCTCTTATTCCCCCATCTCTCCCCCAAGGTTCCCATCCCCCAGCTTCTCTCCCCCAGTCTCCAATTTTACCTCCCGATCACCACTTTATAGTTTTCCATTGATACCTTTCTACCACCCCAGCCCCTGACTCTCACTGGGATCGTTTCTGGGGAAGGTGGGACCTGTACAAGTGGGACGGTCTACATCTGAAAATTTAAAAATAATGGAAATAGGTGGGAAAAGAGTGGGAAATTTCCATTATTTTTAAATCTATACCTTTTATGCCCTTTTAGTCTTATTTCACCCCACCCCCACTAGAGCTATCTGTACCTTGCTTGTCCTGCTATCTATTCTTAATTAGCACATTCTTTTAGATATCACCATCTTCAACACCTCTTTGTTCTTTTGTCTGTGACATCTTTTGATTATCTGCTCCTATCACTGCTTGCTTGTACCGACAATCACACACTCTCACCTTAAACCAGCTTATATTTCACCCCTCTCCTATTTTTACTTAGTTCTGTTGAAGGGTCATGAGGACTCAAAACGTTAACTGTAATCTTCTCCGCCAATGCTGCCAGACCTGCTGAGTTTTTCCAGGTATTTCTGTTTTTGTTTTGTATTTCCAGCATCCGCATTTTTTGTTTTTATCTGGCGTAGGGAAGGCCTGAATTTACCTTGTTGGGCCCCGGAGGAACATCCGTCTCCCTCATTTCCACAAAAGGGTTAAAAAGCACCTTTTGAGATCTTTGCAACTCATGCATCTTCAGATCAGTGGCAGCAAAGCCACAACAGTTCTTTCTACCCAGAGCGGAGCTGAAATGCCGCCGGGTTCCCTTTAACGTTATTTTATTACATTTGAAGAAGGATCGCTTTTGCTCCTATTCAGAAAAGCGGGTTAAAATCAGAGTTAGCGGGATGCAAACGGCTTTCTATCGGGTAAGCACTGTGGTGTATTTTAACTGCGCAGCTTCCTCATGTCCATTGGGCAGGTAGGGTTAAAATCCCCCCTTTTCCCAAAGGGTTTTAATGCTAACTCTTAAAACCACTGGAGTCAGATCATTCATCTAACTCCACAGTAATTATGCTTGAATACATTTTTAACTCTTCTCAGTTCTGATGTAAGGTCACCGACCTGAAACGTTAACTGTCTCCAAAGATGGTGCCGGAGCGTTTCCGGCATTTTCTGGGTTTTTTTTTATTTCAGTGATTCTACTACTTTCCGTAACACTACAGAAGCGTCAGCTTCCTGAAAATCTCCGTTTGCTTAACTGCAGAGAGAAAGCCACACAAAATAATTTTCCATTTAACTGAGCAGAGAATTTCCACGCGGCCACACACAGTAACCTCTCCAACACTGGGAATTGGAGTTTAGTGGGTAAGATGTGGGGAAGGAGCGGAAAATTCCCCGTGGATGCTGGGCCTCCCTAATCGGTTTCTTTTTGTGTGTGTGAGTCAGACGAAAGCGAAACAAGGAAGTGCAGCGGTTGGGAGGGAGTGTTCGACTGGACTAGAGGAGGGAGAGAGGGGCAGAACCGGCCAGGGCTGCGGCCGCTTGGTAAGTGGGCAGAGACGGTGAGACTGTCGGTCTGCTGGTGTAGGAGATGATTGGGGGTGGGGGTGGGGGTGGGGGGACTGCCACTGTTTGGAAAGGTGTGGGGCTGGGCCGGGCCGCTCAGTTGGCGGCATCTGGTTGCGAGGCGGAGCGGGTTGGATCTGAATTCACCGCCTCTCCTGACAAACATTTTTTTTAATTCGCAGATTTGTTTGGTTCTTCCAGATCTCGCAATGCCAGAAGCGACCGCCGGAACTTTGCGTTCCTGGAGTTGAGAACGAAAGGCGCAAAACCTGTCGATTGGATGTTAATTGGATTTTTTTTGCCAGTAGAATCGTCCACCGCTATTACTTGTTTAAAAGAAACCAATCGGTCCCGAGGGGATTCGGTATAGTTTCGGTTTCGAGTTTTTTTTTCCCTCCCAAAAAAATTCCGAAGTTGTGCCACTGTTTGCGGGATTATTTTTGCGGGAGAAGTGGTTGTCGGAGAGTTAAATAGTCAGCGACAGAATGCCGCTTCGACAAGAACACGGGAACGGAGACATGGACCCGGAGGGGGTTTACCAGACAACCACGGAGCCCATCCATGGCTCGCACGCCTGCTGTAATCTTGTCTACCTGGCCAATCCCAGAGCAAAGCTGAAGGTGCTGCAAGTGGTGAGTTTTCTCTGGGAAGTTGAGTCCCTTGGTGTCTGTATTCTGTCTCTTCCACGTGGATGGGAGAATTATTTTGGGGCTTATTTCGCAACACGGGCTGAGCCAACGTTTTAAAAATCAATTAGATTAAGGGGCTTGACTGAATTCACAGGTAAGGTTTCGCTCAAGTGGGACAATAATACTTTAAAAAACTGGAGAAACATGTATGAGAAAATGTGCCGGTAGGGCTGCCAACTCTACATGGGCGGGCTTCAGGAGTTTTCGTCATAAAGCCTCCAACAGTCAAACGGGATGTGCTAAAAGAAAATGAACTTTTCTTTTCATGTTCCTATGATTTGGCTCATGGATTGCTCAGTGTCCTTGAGATTGATCTTCGATTCTTTGAGACTCCAGGACAATCCTGGAGGGTTCGCAAACCTAGCTGAACGCCCCTAAGTTAGGATGTACATTATGCGGAGAAGGAAGAACGAAAAGGGCCACAACTTCAAAATCCTAAGAATGAATAAATTGTATCATCTGTACTTATGCTATCAGTTTCAGAAGAGTGTCATTACAATGCCCAGGATGTGCTGATTTCCCTGATTTATATTCATCATCCTATGTCCCTCTTTTTTTGTCCCATTTGAAGGCCAATGCAAAAATGCCCGGTGCACAGTGATAAGCCAAATTGGCTCCTTGCATTTGGCAGCACAAGGTACTGCTAATATGACAGCAAAGTGGGTAGAATTGAATGGTGAGTAGGGGAATACTTTGTTGGAAAGAGAGCATGAAGCCCAGGAAACTATTGTTTTGAGAGAGAGTCAGAAGATGAACTATTAACTACAGAACAGACATTGTTGACTGAGGAAACCAGAAAATAAGTTATTTTGTAAGATACCTAGAAATAATTCTAATACTGTATTCAGTTGTTTCCCTTGGCACAGAATTGGTGAAGTCAATATGTGAAGTAATAACCAGGACTTTTATGTATAAGTAATATTACAAGACTTTTTGAATGTAATGCTCTATGCAAGTGACTATGTTGAGGTTTTGAGACGTACAGATTGGAAATGTTTTACATGTGAACCCTGGTCACTGTGGAGCTAATTTATTTATCTGGGAAAACCGTGGTTGACTACAATGAGCAGAGGCTAAGGTGGGAATAGTCACCCTGTCATTCCCATTTTGATGTTTGATGAGAGTTTGGTTATGATTTCCCCATCCCTTCCCTTAAACCCATGGGAAACCTGTCAAAATGTGGTAACTTTGATGATGTCATTCAGGGTTGCTGATATGCATGATTCAATACCCCAGCATGGGTTTCCACTTTCAGACAGAAATGAAGAAAATGGGAGGGGTAGAGAGATTTCATATCAAGGCAATTTATGTTTCCAGAGAGATGAATGAGAGCTTATGCTAGGGTGTGTTAACATGCTGTAATTAAATTAAAATTCTTTTTTATTACAAAGAAATTCAATCCCATACGTGTTGCGTAATAGCAGTAGGCAGTGTAATGTCTAAGCTCTACTCTTGTGAAGAAAATCAAATTGACCCAATGATTTGAAAATAACTAATACACATTTTCCTCACATATCTGTGTAATATATAAAGTTTTATGTACGATTTAGACTGTGGATGGAAATGAAAGTAATGGAAAAGGCACAGCATAAATTTATGAAGAGATAACGGGCAATGCTTATAGAGAGACTTGAAAAGTTCTGGCTTTTTCACTTGAACTGAGATGGTTAAAGGGTGATGATTATGAAGAATTGCACTAAGGAAAATAATGATAGTGTTTCAACTGGTGGACAAGGCAGAACAAACTTAATATAATTATGAAAATAATTAAAAGTCAGAATGTAGAATTCTGTGCTATAACCTGTTGTTGAAGCAAATAACATTTAAGAAAGAATCAGGTAGTTTGGAGAAGAGTAATATTAAATCACTTGGGGAACAAACAGGAGAATGAAATTAGACTGGGTGATTCTTATCCAGAGAAAAGTACTGGTTCAGATTTGGTGGACCAGCTGGTTTGTTTCTTTGCAGCACTCTGGTTATATATTAACATTAGCATTAAAACTGGAATTGTATCCATGTCCCATTTGCCTATCAAACTTTGGGCAAACTACCTCATGGCTATAAAAACAAAAAAACAAAAAAACTGCGGATGCTGGAAATCCAAAACAAAAACAGAATTACCTGGAAAAACTCAGCAACTCTGGCAGCATCGGCGGAGAAGAAAAGAGTTGACGTTTCAAGTCCTCATGACCCTTCGACAGAACTTGAGTTTGAGTCCAAGAAAGAGTTGAAATATAAGCTGGTTTAAGGTGTGTGTGTGTGTGTGTGTGTGTGTGTGTGTGTGTGTGTGTGTGTGTGTGTGTGTGTGTGTGTGTGTGTGTGGGGTGGGGGGGGGGAATGGGTGGGGGCGGGCAGAGAGAGAGAGAGAAGTGGAGGGGGTTGGTGTGGTTGTAGGGACAAACAAGCAGTGATAGAAGCAGATCATCAAAAGATCATCAATAGAACAAAAGAACACATAGGTGTTAAAGTTGGTGATATTATCTAAACGAATGTGCTAATTAAGAATGGATGGTAGGGCACTCAAGGTATAGCTCTAGTGGGGGTGGGGAGAACATAAAAGATTTTAAAATATTTAAAAATAATGGAAATAGGTGGGAAAAGAAAAATCTATATAATTTATTGGGGAAAAAAAGGAAGGGGGAAACAGAAAGGGGGTGGGGATGGGGGAGAGAGCTCAAGACCTAAAGTTGTTGAATTCAATATTCAGTCCGGAAGGCTGTAAAGTGCCTAGTCAGAAGATGAGATGTTGTTCCTCCAGTTTGCGTTGGGCTTCACTGGAACAATGCAGCAAGCCAAGGACAGACATGTGGGCAAGAGAGCAGGGTGGAGTGTTAAAATGGCAAGCGACAGGGAGGTTTGGGTCATTCTTGCGGACAGACCGCTGGTGTTCTGCAAAGCGGTCGCTCAGTTTACGTTTGGTCTCTCCAATTTAGAGGAGACCACATTGGGAGCAACGAATGCAGTAGACTAAGTTGGGGGAAATGCAAGTGAAATGCTGCTTCACTTGAAAGGAGTGTTTGGGCCCTTGGACGGTGAGGAGAGAGGAAGTGAAGGGGCAGGTGTTGCATCTTTTGCGTGGGCATGGGGTGGTGCCATAGGAGGGGGTTGAGGAGTAGGGGGTGATGGAGGAGTGGACCAGGGTGTCCCGGAGGGAGCGATCCCTACGGAATGCCGATAGTGGGGGGTGAAGGGAAGATGTGTTTGGTGGTGGCATCATGCTGGAGTTGGCGGAAATGGCGGAGGATGATCCTTTGAATGCGGAAGCTGATGGGGTGATAAGTGAGGACAAGGGGGACCCTATCATGTTTCTGGGAGGGAGGGGAATGCGTGAGGGCGGATGCGCGGGAGATGGGCCGGACACGGTTGAGGGCCCTGTCAACGACCGTGGGTGGAAAACCTCGGTTAAGGAAGAAGGTGGACATGTCAGAGGAACTGTTTTTGAATGTAGCATCATCGGAACAGATGCGATGGAGGCAAAGGAACTGAGAGAATGGGATGGAGTCCTTACAGGAAGCAGGGTGTGAGGACCTGTAGTCGAGGTAGCTGTGGGAGTCGGTGGGTTTGTAATGGATATTGGTGGACAGTCTATCACCAGAGATTGAGACAGAGAGGTCAAGGAAGGGAAGGGAAGTGTCAGAGATGGACCACGTGAAAATGATGGAGGGGTGGAGATTGGAAGCAAAATTAATAAATTTTTCCAAGTCCAGACGAGAGCATGAAGCAGCACCGAAGTAATCATCGATGTACTGGAGAAAGAGTTGTGGAAGGGGGCCGGAGTAGGACTGGAACAAGGAATGTTCCACATACCCCATAAAGAGACAGGCATAGCTGGGGCCCATGTGGGTACCCATAGCCACACCTTTTATTTGGAGGAAGTGAGAGGAGTTGAAGGAGAAATCGTTCAGCGTGAGAACAAGTTCAGCCAGACGGAGGAGAGTAGTGGTGGATGGGGATTGTTCGGGCCTCTGTTCAAGGAAGAAGCTAAGGGCCCTCAGACCATCCTGGTGGGGGATGGAGGTGTAGAGGGATTGGACGTCCATGGTGAAGAGAAAACGGTTGGGGCCAGGGAACTGGAAATTGTTGATGTGAAGTAATGTGTCAGAGGAATCACGGATGTAGGTGGGAAGGGACTGGACAAGGGGAGAGAGAAGGGAGTCAAGATAACGAGAAATGAGTTCTGTGGGGCAGGAGCAAGCTGAGACGATCGGTCTACCGGGGCAGTTCTGTTTGTGGATTTTGGGTAGGAGATAGAAGCAGGCCATCCGAGGTTGGGCGACTGTCAGGTTGGAAGCTGTGGGAGGAAGATCCCCAGAGGAGATGAGGTCAGTGACAGTCCTGGAAACAATGGCTATGTTATTTTTGCAGCCGATTGACTGCATATTTATTAATTTTGATTGATGTATTCAAGCTATCAACAAGTCGAACCAATCAAATTGCTGTAAATATTTATCAAAGATTTTTAAGTGCTATCTTGTTTGACTCAACTAAGTAATAACATACAGGTAAAATATATAATTTAAATTCATGTTTAGTGTAATAAAAGTATTTCAACTTATCTGTAACATTTGCCCAATTCTTGTTTTTGGTGAATCTATTAAGTGTTGCTCATAATGCCTAAACTCTGTTAGTTTTAGAGCTTTTAGTCATCTGTGAAATAACTTGGAATTCTTTAGACAAAAAGGCACTACAGAAATTCAAGTTGTTGTTATGGTTGGCTCCAAGAGCTATCTGTGCACCATGTGCAGTCCTGTTCAATGTCATGAGAAATCTGTTATTGTTTTGTTGCTATTTTGGCTCTTTGTCCTTCCTACTAATGCTGCACCTCCACCTATCTGGCCTAGCTCTATGTTCTTGACCACTCCATCCCTTTCCCTCCTTTCCCCTTGTCTACCCCAGGACCAGCCCAAACCTGAACCTGGTTAATTTTGCGTTATAGGCCACTTTTCCAGCTCATTGGGCCTTGTGATAAAAACCGGTTTCTATACACACATAGTTGTAAAAAAAATGGTTGGAAACAGGTCACGGACAAGACTACATACAAGAGGTGGGTTCGTGTATTTATTTCAGTAACTGGTGTCTCGGGAAGAAATTTAGTTATCTATAAGGCAAACATTTAATTTTTAGGAACCAGTCAAAAAACAATTACTTCGTTGTGTTGAACACATGGCTCACAACTCCATTCTGGAATCCTTTCACTAGAAATGCTTGCTAGATTCTATAGTCTGAATCTTTCATTTGGCCATCTGGTGAAAAGGGTGACATGGCTGGGAGATGTATCCTAATCTCAACTAATTTCCAAGAAAGGAATATGGTGGTGTGGGATGGCTGGTGGTTGCTCATCTCCTAAGTTAATGAGTGGGGGAATTTTGAAAACAGCACAGGGCCTATGCAATCTGCTGATCTATAGTCTTTTTTAAGCCCTTTTAAAGGGTTCTCTAGCAAGCCCCCAGATTCCTGGACATCAGGAATGAATGGATGTCCTTTCCTTCCAGTGTTGCTAAGATGCAAAGGATGAAAGTATATTGTATAACATGCATACCAATTGCCTAAAATTATAATATGTTTGCATATCTATGGGCCAATGGGAAATTATGCAAATAGTACATTGCCAGAAGATTTGGCTTTTGCATATCTTTGTCTACCCTTGGCTGGAGTTATGCTATACAGATCTCCAGTGGAAGATCAAAACTGTGTTTTGCAGCTAGGCAGTTACATACATTGATTGCAGAAGGTTGCAACTGCTTAGATACGTTTAATCAGTAATGAGTAATTTGTCAATTCTTTTTTTCAAATATCTTTTTAGAATGAATCATGTTTTTGGAGTGCTTGTTTATTCTACAAAACAAACTGAGTTAAAGAAACAAAGGGCTAGCATTTACATAGCATATTTTATAACCTCAGGATGCTTTACAGCAAGTGAAATACTTTTTTAGATGTAGTCAGTTGTAAAGTAGAAAGTGGGACAGCCAATTTGCACACATTGTCCCACAAACAGTAATGAGATGGTAATCAGATAATCTGTTTTAGCGATGTTGGTTGGCTGGTTTCCTAAATCTCTCCGAAAGCAATCAATACCATCAGCAGGGCAGGACTGTACAAGATTTTGGGGAAAATTGGCTGTCCATCAAAGCTCCTCAATCTCATCTGTCCCTTTCATGACAATAGACACTATTGTACAGTTTGATGGCAGGACTTCCGATTAGTTTCAGGGTGAAGTACAGAGTGAAACAGGACTGTGTCCTAGTTCCCACTTTGGTATTTTCTTCTCCATGCCCCTGACCTTTGCCTCCTCGGCAGATATGGAAGGAGTTTACCTGCATACTAGGTCAGATGGCCAGCTCTACAATTTGTCTACGCTGAAAGCGAAGTCAAAAATACAGCAGGTCTTGATAGAGAACTCCACCATTCTGATGATGCTGTGCTAGTTGCTCACATGGAAACACAGCCACCAAGACTAGTGGATTGTCTTTTCCATGCCTGTAATTTGTTTTCCATTACTATAAACATCAAGAAAACCATGATAATGGGACAGGGTGTCACACCTCTGCCTTTGACCGCTCTAAATAAAATCCTGCTGGAAGTGGTTCGCAAATTCTTCTACCTTGGGTGAAAAATCTGTCTCCTGATGCAGAACTTGAAACGCTCATGAAGCATGCACCACTGATGGTGACTGACAGTTAACTGCCAAGCATTGTTTGAAATTTAAACCAGGCGATTGGATAACATTTGCTATAATCTTCAATGTGCTAAGAATTACATTGGCAACCAATTTGAGATAATGGATGCGTTGGTTATGATTTTCCAAAAGTCTGTAGAATCTTGAAAAGTCCTATCAGATTGGGAGTTAGCAAATGTAACTCCACTATTTAAGAAAGGAGAGAGAGAGAGAAACAGGCCAGCTAGTCTAACATTAGTCATTGGCAAAATGCTGGAATCTCTTATTAAGGAATTCCTAAAAATGAACTTAGAAAATCAGAGTGTGATCAGACAAAGTCCACTTGGTTTTACAAAAGGGAAATAGTGTTTGACAAATTTATTAGAGTTCTTTGAAGATGTAACTGGTAGGTGTTATGATATAGCAGTTGGTAAAGGTTGAGTTATTTAAAATCCCAGAGGGAAACTTTAAACAGCTGTCTTAACCTATATTTTCAATTGGTATGTTTGAGATGCAGCTCTGAATTTGGGAATAAAAACCACCAGGCATTGAGGTTTTTTTATATAAATTAAACATTTATTAATTTATTAACAAATTTAAACACATGTCTACAAATTACTACCATAATAACTTTTAAACAAATCCCCAAATTAATCATCCCCAGATAATCTTCCCCAAGGCAACAAAGCCCATAGACTTAAATAGACACCAGGCAAAGCATGTTTTATGTTACAAATTGAAAAAGAGGTTCCTTTCAATTTGGTTCCTTTGCAAAGTTGTAGGTTTACAGGCGGCTTAGTTATTACAGGGCTCTGACCTGCGCACACAACCTCCCTAGCTTTCCCTTTGAATGTAAATTTTCATTGTGTCACTAGGTCTTTGAACTCCACCTCTTCTAACAATAAAACCTCTTTCATAGTACCAATTTTGTTAGTAATATAAACATATTGCTTGGTGTCTCCTAACTAGATGCAAGATTTCACCCCCCAGTCTTTGAATGATTTTTTTTAACAAAATGCTAATGTACCCTGTACCTTAATGTTTACCATCTCAAAACTACTACACATCAAAGCACCCAGACTAGCTGGCTTTAATCCAATTAGGCCACACACACACACACACACACACACACATCCTGCTGCAAGTCCAATTGAAAAATAATTTCCAATAACATTTTACACATTAATATTGCTTCATGACATAGTGTAGATATATGGGAGCCAGTAAATGTAGTATACTTGGATTTCCAAAAGACATTTGATAAGATGCCACACAAAAGATTAGTGGACAAGATAAGGATGCATGGAGCAGGGGTTAATATATTTAACATGGATAGAGGTTTAGCTAATGGACAGGAAGCAGAGCGTATGTGTAAAACAAGGCATTTTTAAGTTGACAGGCTATGACAAGTGGAGTGGTGCAAGGATCAGTGTTGGGGCCTCAGCTACATACAATCTATATTGATGATGTAGACGATGAGACCAAGAGTAATGTATCTAGGTTTGCTGGCAATACAAAGCCAGGTGGGAAGTATAGCTGTGTGGAAGATACAAAGAGGCTTAGACAGATTAATGGGCAACAAGGTGGCAGATGGAATATAATGTGAGATTATTCACTTTGATAGCAAGAATAGAAAAGCAGAATTTTTTTTAAAAAAAGTGTTAAACTTTTAAATGGTACTTGGATGTACTGCCACAAGGAACACGAAGCTAGCATGCAAGTATGCAGGCAGTTAGGAAGGCAAATGGCATGTTGACATTTATTGCAAGGTGATTGGAGAACAAGAATAAGGAAGCCTTGCTACAATTGTACAGGGCTTTGGTGAGACCACACCTGGAGTACTGTTTGCAGTTTTGGTCCCCATATTTAAAGAAGGATATAGTTGCATTGGAGGTGGTGCAGCAAAGGTTCACTAGATTTGGTTCCTGGGATGAGAGGGTAGCCCTATGATAAGAATTGAGTAAATTGGGCCTATACTCTCTGGAGTTCAGAAGAATGAGCAGTGATGGCACAGAAACATATACGATTCTGAATGGACTTAATTTGATAGACACTAAGGTGTTTCTGCTGGTGAGGAATTTAGAACGCAGGTGGAGAATCTTTGGAATTCTCTACTCTGGAAGGCTATAGATATTCCACCATTGAATATATTTAAGAGAGTGTTTTTGCACCTCAGGGAGCCAAGGAACATGGGAAGGAGGCAAGAAGTTAGAGTTAAGACCAATATTCAGCCATGATCATATTGAATGGTGGAGCAGGCTTGGGGGGCCATATGGTCGTCTACTCCTATTTTTTAGGTTATTCAATATTTATTGAAAGTATTACTTTGTTATTGATTTAAGGTCATCTAAAACTCTGCTGTCCATGCTAGTCCTCTCTCATGCCTGTGCTCACAGATCTCCATTGCCTACCGGTCAAGCAATGTCTTGCTTTTAAAATTCTTATACTTGTTTTCAAGTCCCTTCATGGCCATGCTCCTCCCTATCTCTATATTCTCCTCTAGTTTTATAAACCTTTAAGAAATCTGCACCCCTTTAATTCCAGCCTCTTGTGCATCTCAATTTAATTGCTTCACCATAGGTGAATTTGCCTAGGACCCAAGGTTTGGAATCCCCTTCCTATACCTCTTCACCTCCCTATCTCACTTTCCTCCTTTTTCCATCCAGCTTTTGGTCAGCTGAGCTAATATTTCACATGGCTCAGCATTATATTTGGTTTTATAATGCTCCTGTGAAGTGCACTGGATTATTTTATTATGTTAAAGGCACTATTTAAATACAACTTGTTGTTGTTGTTGTTATTTTAGGAGACAAGAAGTTAGAGCCAAATGTTTAGGTGTTAGTTGTTGCGAAAGAAAGAACACAAGAAATAGAAGCAGGAGTACACCATATGGCACACAAGCCTGCTCCACCATTAAATACAATTGTGGCTAATCTTGGGCTTCATCACCATTTTCCTGCCCATCTCCTATATCTTTTAATTCCCTGAGATGCCAAAAATGTGTCTATCCCAGCCTTAAATGTATTCAATGATGGAGCATCCACAACCCTTTGGGATAGAGAATCCAAAGATTCGCACCCCTTTGAGTGAAGTAATTTTCCTTCATCTCAGTCCTAAATGATCAGCTCCTTATCCTGAGACTGTGCCCCCATATTTTAGATTCTCCGACCAGCGAAAACAATCTCTCAACATCTACCCTGTCAAGCCCCTTCAGGATTTTGTAGGTTTCAATGAGTTCGCTCTCATTCCACTAAACTCAAGACTATAAACCCAATTTACACAGCTTCTCATCATAGGTCAACCTCGTCATCCCAGGACCAATTTAGTGAACTTTCATTGCACCACCTCTAATGCAAGCATGTATATTCTTAAATGTGGAGACCAAAACTGCACACAGGATTCCAGTGTGGTCTGACCAAAACCCTGTACAACTGCAGCAAGACTGCTTTATTCTTGTACTCCTATCCCCTTGCAATAAAGGTCAACATAGCATTTACCTTCTTAATTGCTTGCTGTACCTGCGTGTCAACTTTCTGCATTCCTGTACAAGCACACCCAAGTCTCTTTTGAATATCAATACTTGCAAGGTTCTCACCTTGTAAAAGAAAAATAACCTGCTTTCTTATTCTTACAAGCAAAGTGAATAACTGCACACTTCCCTATATTATGTATCTGCCAAATTGCTGCCCATTCAGCCAACCTGTCAATACCTCTTTGCAGCCTCTCTGTGTCCTCCCCACAGCTTACCTTTCCACCTAGTTCGGTATCACCAGAAAACTTAGATACATTACTCTGTCTCTTTACTTAAGTCATTAGTATAGATTGTAAACAGCTGAGGCCCTAGCAGTGATCCTTGTGGCATTCTACTATTCACTGCCTGCAACTTGAAAAAGCCCTGTTATTGCCCACTCTCTGTTTTCTATCCATTAACCAATCCTCTATTCATGCTAATATATTACCCTTAACTCCATGAGCTGTTATATTAACCTTTGGTGTAGCACCTTATTGAATATCTTTTTGAAATCCAGGTATACTACACCTACTTGTTCCCCTTTATCTACCCTACTAGTTACATCCTCAAAAGAACTCTAATAAATTTGACAAACAGGATTTTCCTTTAGTAAAACCATGTTGACTTTTTCTAATCATTGTTAAGACTTCCTCAATAATAGATTCCAACATTTTCCAACAATTGATGTTAGACTAACTGGTCTATAGTTCACCATTTTCTCTCTCCCTCCTTTCTTGAAAAGTGGTGTAACATTTGCCAACTTCCAATCAAGTGAGTCAGTTCTTAAATCTAAGGAATTATAGAAAGTCATAGCCAACATATCCACTATCTCTGCAGCTACCTCTTTTACAACCCAAGGGTGTAGGCCATGAGGTCCCGGAAGTTAGTTGGATTTTAGTTCCTTAAGTTTCTCCAATACTTTATCTCTGCCGATTTTAATTTCCTCGTTTTTAGCCCCTAGGTTACCGTCTATTTCTGATATGGAACTTGAGTCTTCTACTGTGAAGACAGAGAAACAAAATATTTGTTCAATGTCTCTGCCATTTCCTCATTCCCCATGATTTCTCCTGTCTCTGCTTCTAAGGGACCATTGTTTACTTCAGCTACTCTCTTCCTTTTTATGTACCTATAAAAGCTCTTTGTTGGTTTTATATTTCTGGCTCATTTATTCTCATATTCTGTCTTTTTCCCTTTTTTATCAACATTTTGGTGGCCCTTTGCTGACTTCTAAAACACTCCTAATCCTCAGACTTGCTATTTTTTTTTTTGCAACATTGTAAACCTCTTCTTTTAATCTAATACTACCTTAACTTCAGCTGAGTAATAGCATTCTGCTCTCTGAGTCAGAAGGTTCCCTTAAGTTCAATTCAACTGTAGTGTTTCCTACAGTACAACAGTGACTACACTTCAAAAACCACTTAATTAGCTATAAAGCCCTTTGAGATATCTTGAGGTCATGAAAGGTGCTATATAAATGCAAATTTGTTCTTTAATTAAATTAGAGGATTACAGGCATATGCCTATGCTGCAAAATGTTCCTTTGGGATGTTCAGGTTATATGGACATTCAGGATTCTTATTTTTGTCCTTTTGAAAAGCCGTGAGCACTGAAAGACATTGTTTCACTGCACACAACTTATTCCACATGCAAAAAAATCTTTGCTATACAAAGTCCTTTTACTACGACCTCCAATGACTTTGTAAGGTTCATTCAGTTAGTAGATGAGGCATAGAGACCAGGAAGGGTAACCAATTCAATACCCGATTTCAGCCGCAGGTGGTTGGGGTACCTCTGTTGTTTTTAGGTTAGAGAAGGGGAGCTTATTTCTCTTGTCCTGTGTAAACTCTAATAAGGGATCTCATGCATAGGAACATGGCTACCTGCAAGTTCCCCAAGTAATACACCACCCTGACTTGGACAAATGTTGCCACCCCTTCACTGCCCCTGGGTCAGAACCCTGGAAGTCTCTCTCTAAAATACTGTTGGTCTACCTACAGCACATAGACTGCAATGGTTCATGAAAGCACCTCACCATCGTCTTCAAGGGCAATTAGGGATGGGCAATTAATTCTGCCCTTACTGGTCACATACAAATCCCTCAAATGAATAATTTTTTATAAGTGGATTTTGGGCAAAGGTGGAATTAAAAACTTGACAGGGAAGTCCATTCAGCCAAAAACCATGCCAATATTCACCACCTATGTTTAAAAATGAATATTCCTAACTTAGGCAAGATGCTGTATAGGGACTACCAATCATAGAGAGAGGGAAAAGCTGACAAAAGGAAATAAGTCATTTTAAAATTGTAAAGTTTCCCTTCATTCATTTGTTTTGAGAGGTGGGGGGATTAGTGCAGTTTGTTACTCAATATTTACAAAATTATTTTGTGGAATTCCCCAAAATAAGTTTTTGTAATTTTGTGGTATGACTCACAGTTGTATTTTCCTGATACCATGACAAGTTGTGGGTGTAATCTGAGGCCTTTGTTATCTTGCTAAAATTCAGATGACAGATTTGCAGGGCCAAAGAAAAAAAATCCCATTGCTCACTTCATCAAATGAACGGTTGTAGTTCAGGGGAAGGAAGTCTACACTCCCTGGGGAGTTCCTTTATCATTGCCATGAAACCAAACTTCAGAAATGTTCACTTTAATTTGGGACCAAAATAAATATGAACACTTTCAGTCTCAGCAAACAAGTAATGGAGCTTACTTTACTTGTTAGTGCAGGAATATGAAATTAAAATGAATGTGTTTATGTTTGTCACTTGTGAAATAAGTTTGAACATCAGGTACACAGTGAATGTTTCTAAAATGCTGCCTCAGGATCTCTGCTTTTCTACTTAGAAACTCTGGAGTCCACAGTGTTATGCTGTGCCGAAGAGGCTCCTCTGTTTCCCCTGAATAGCTGATCACTATGTTCCTACTGTTAATTACTACAGCTGTCATGTGTGCATTTTTAATTTCTCTTGCATTTCTTTGAGCTGCAGCTCCACCCAGTGCACTAGTTGCAATGGCCTATGTTAAACACACCACATTGGTGCCAAAAAGAACAATCTCCAAGATATGACAAAATCAACTCCAGCTTCTCAAAGGATAAAATTAGGATTGGGTAAGATACAAGAGTTTTCCCTTTCATGAAATGAAATAAAATTCAACCAGAGCTTCACACTGCAGCTAAATCATCAGTTCCTTTCTCCCCCTCTCATTCTGATTCTGCTGCACTGACTGCGAGAGCCTTTGACATAGAAAGGTACCCTCATTAGCCATGAGTGACAGGCAAGTTGTCTGCAGTTAACTGAGCTGTGTTAATGAGTAAACCACAGTAACAGTGATGAGTATTTAAAGATTTTTTTTGTAAAATACCAGTTCATAGGCTCTAAAAGGCATAAGCTTCACTTGTGCTGTTAAACAATCATGTTCAACAAAGAAGATAAGACAGTATCAAGCTAAAAGAAGAGACTTGCACAAATACAAGGGAAGTGGAAATCTAAACTAGGACTGTTGTAAAAAGCTACATTGGATGCAAAGAAAATAAGAGATGCAAAAAGGGACTATGAAAAAAATAACAAGGGGTGTCAAAGCTAACAGCCCAAGTTTTTTTATAAATGTATTAAGTGGAAGAGTGGTAAGGAGGAATGTGGTTTCATTAAAGCCTGGTACAGAGAATATGGATAATGAGGAAATGAATGCTTGTTAAATTGAATCCATTTCACATAGAGGAAGAGGACAAAATACCAAAATACAAAAGGACCTAGTTTAAGTTGAGAGGAGTAACTTATTGGATTTAATACAAGTTTTAAAATAATGTTAATGGTGAATATAATAGGACCAGATTAGTTTCAACCCAGGACACCTGGCGATCACTTGACTTGGCATCAGATTCAAATTAATATTGGAAAAGGTGAAATTTACCTCTGATTGCCCAATTTTTGGGGTGGCTTTCTCTGGTGCTGCCTGCAAAATTCAGGTCAGTGCTTTGGCTGAAGGAAAACAATTATACATTCAAGTTTGCAGTTGGCACTCAGGAGTGACAGTAATTTATGTAGATGGGAGCTGGAAGTTACAATTGGACATAGACAGATTAAGTGAATGGGAAAGGCTACGACAGATGGAGTTCATTGTGAAAAGTGTGAGATCATCCACTTTAGAGCCAATAAAGACAACCCAAATGGTTTTCTTAATGGCAAGAGACTAGGATTTGTGCAGGAGCAAATGTTGCCATTCTGTTTTGTATTTATATTGAGTTTCACATATTATAGTCAACATCACGTAATCTGCCATGCGTTATTAGTGGCTGTTTAACTGAATTAGTGCTGCTGCTTTAATCTCTGAATTGCAAGTTTAAGTTCATGTCCTAGTGTGAATTGGAGCACAAAATCTTGGCTGACAATTCAATGGAGGGCTACCTTGTTAAAGGTGCTTTTTTTTGTTTGAGATCTTAGAACAAGACCTTGGTTTCCTGCTCAGTTGTATATTGAAAGGACCCTATGGCATTACATGAAGAGCGTAGAGTTCCCTTGGTGCACATTTCAACATTCCTCCCACAAGCAAGACTATCTTTTTTTAGTGACCTGGATATTTATTCATTTCCTGTTTGTGTGGGTTTAAGAAACTGAAATTGATTGTCACACTTGCTTACATAACAGTAACTGCAAATCACAATGCAATTAAAGAGAAAATGCTGGAAATACTTAGCAGACCTGGCAGCACCTGTGGAGCGAGAAACAGAGTTAACGTTTCAGGTATGACCTGATGGAAGATCCTCCATCTGAAAAATTGGGTGGAATTTTCCACTTCCGTTGGCTGCCGGTGTGTTTGGCAGCGAGTGGACAATACGGCAAGAAGGCCAAAATTTGGTTTTACGCTGTTATGGAACCAGTTTACGATCGTCCACTCCACCCGTCAATGGCGGCTGCATTTCCTGCCGCTGCACGTCAGGAGCATAATTTCAATACTTTAACATATCATTATAAACCCTGCTCAGTGGCATCATACCCCCCTCACTGGATCATCCGCTCACATCGGTGTAATTGCACGCTGGCCTGTTTCACAACTGTATATATGTGGCATGCACCTGGTGAGCTGCACTTTGCTTGGACTTTGAGGTTTGTTTGCCTACCTTGCTTCAGGCAGCACTCATGGTCATCAGTGCCAGGCTTCGCAGGCAGCACCACATCACTTTTCGGGGGACCCAGGGGCAGGTCTCTACCTACCAGACCTGCTGTAAGGTGGGGGTGGCTTTTCAATGGCTGCAGGGATAGGGCTTGCTTGGGGAAGGAGAAAAAGTGGCCTCAGGCAGAGGAAGAGGCAGCAAGCTGAGGGCTGTACTGGGGAAGGGAGGTATCCCAGGGTGTGTGTGAGGGCACGTTGATCTGTGCAAGTGGCTTCAAGATGGTGAGGGCTGAGGAGGCAGTCTCCAGAGGAGATGCAACCAGATGGATATGTAAAGGTGTGTGTGAGAGAGTGAGTGATGGTGTCTCTTGAGCTGGCAGTGAGTGAGTTGCCAGTGAAGCCCAGAATGGTGCAACTACTGAACCTCCAGTGGCCAGAGTGGGGGTGGAGAACATCACTGCAGGCTTCCAAAAGGCATTCCAGTAACTGGTCACTGAACTCTTCTTAGCTTTCAGGGCCATGTGTTCACTGGAGCAGTCCTGGGCTGCAAGCATTGAGAACTGTGTGCACGGCTGCATTTTAGATAGGGCACCTCAATGAGGAAACGGTGAGGTAACGGTGTGGTGAGTGATTCAGAGGCTGCCGGCAGCGCGACAGTGTGTTTCCTGTGGCTGTTAATGAGGCAGAAAGTGAACAATATGGCATGGAAACCTGCCATGGTGGCTGGCAGTTAAAGCCTTTTTTCATGCCTACTACCGCACTTAGTGCGAATCTGGGGAAATTCCACCCATTAACTCATTCCCTCTCCATAGATGCTGGCAGATCTGCTGAATATTTGCAGAAATTTTCTGTTTTTATTTTAGTTTTCCAATTTGCTCAGTATTTTGCTCGCGCACATCTGAAACATTTCAGGTTTAGTCTTTGGATTGTGTTATTTGGACAGATGGTTCAGCATTAACTTGAAGCGATTTGAGTATATGATTAATTAAGTCGTTGTTTGGTAGCACAGAACTTGAGTATTGCTGAAAAAAGAGATGTCAAAGCTTTAGGTCTTGCACTCATCAGGACACTTTGCAAGAATACCAATATAAAGGGAAAACAACAATTTTTACTGTATGTGAAGAGAGTGCTGATTGGTTGGCAAGTGGACTCTGGTAGAGGTGTTACCATGGAGAATGCATCACTGATGGTGACTGACAGTTAACAGCCAAGCATTGTTTGAAATTTAAAGCAGGCAGCTTGACCCTGATTGGTCAAGGCATTGCCCTGAGAAATGAGTCATCAAAGGCTGTCACTTATTTTGTTTAGTTAAACAGGTGCAATGTGTGGACTTTCTGTCTGCAAAGAATAGGGCCCTGCGTGTTAATATATGTAGCTTCCAGTGCATGCAGATGTGCCACACTGATAGCCCAGCTGAATATCTTAAATTGGTTGTCAGTATAATTCTTTGCGCATTGAGCATTGTTTAGCAAATGTTGTCCAATGTTGGACACTTTTGAGTTTTGCAAGCACAGGCTGGTTGGGTATGGTATGTGCCTTGCCCGTTGCAAACAGCGGCTGGGACATGCTGTTTGATATGATACATCAGTCTTTGGGATGTACAGCCTATGTGCCTAGCATCATGCCGACACTAAAATTCATATACCACATTACTCATTCGTGTGGTAGGCAGAACGTCTTTTTGACTTAACGGCAGTATCTTGTTAGTGGTGAATACCACTCAAGTTGCTACTGCATAGTAGCAGCATGAAACAGCTAGCTTCACCTGTTGTTCAAATATTTGAGATGCCTTGCCCTTCCAGGGTATTCTGAGACAGACTAGGCACTTTTTATGGCCAAAAGTGATGGCCTTGGGTTCATTCATGAGTTTGCATGATTTACAGCATGAAATGATCTGATTTGGGTAGCCTTTATCCTGCAGGATCTCTTTGATGTGACCTATTTCAGCATTAAGCTTGCATGGTGAGCAAATGGATCGGGCCCTATTTACAAAGTTGCTGATAAGACCAACCTTATAGCGTGTGGAACAGTAAAAGAATCCCAACACATACATTGACCATTGAAGGTAGGCTTGCGGTAGACCGTGGTAGAGAATCCCCTGGCAGATTTCTCAACTGGTACATCAAGGGAGGGAATTTCATTTGACTGCTCTACTTTAAAGGTGAATATGAGTGCAGGATGGAGCCCATTAAGACGTGTAAGGAAATTATGTGCAGCTGCAGATTTAAATATAGCGAGGGGTGAGAATTTAGGTGTCATTCCATTAAAGACAGGTTTCTCATGGAGCCCAATTGCGAGAACTGGGCCTAGACAGGATCCCATGCCAACACCACCTATTTGGGAATACATGGTGTCATTAAAACTGAACTCAACTGTGGGAGTTGTTGAGTTCATAAGTTCAGTGAATACTGATCCACGCAATGGTGGCGGGTCTAGATCATTTTTTTATTCATTCATGGGATGTGTGCTTCGCTGGCTGAGCCAGCATTTATTGCCCATCTCTAGTTGGCCTTGAGAAGGTGGTGGTGAGCTGCCTTTTTGTCCATGTGGTGTAAGTACACCCACAGTGCTGTTAGGAAAGGAGTTCCAGGGTTTTGACCCAGTGACAGTGAAGGAACGGAGATAAATTTCCAAGTCAGGATGGTGAGTGACTTGGAGGGGAACTTCCAGGTGGTGGTGTTCACATCTATCTGCTGCCCTTGTCCTTCCAGGCAGTAGCAGTCATGGGTTTGGAAGGTGCTGTCTAAGGGGCCTTGGTGAATTTCACCATGATATAGTGTTATAGTGCAAATATCTATGGCTTCCTCAAGTGGAACATTGGTGAATAAGCTAGCAATGTCAAATGAGCACATGGTTGCAGCATTGCTATCGTCCTGTATTGCCTTCACAAATGTGAAGGAGTCCTTAACCTTTGTGGGAAACTTGGTCAAAACTGGTTGTAACAATTCGCCCAACCATTTGGCCAATTCATGTGTAGAACTGGACATAGATAAGATAGGCCATAAAGGGTCATCACTTTCGTGTGGCTTGGGCAGCCCATATGTAGGCGGATGCAGTGAATCGAGAGTACAAACCCTGTCATATATAAAATGCAAAGCTCATCATTCTTACACGTGTCGAGCAAGTGTTTTTTTAGCTTACAGTAAGGCTGTCCGGTCATGTTGAGCGGCAGGCCTAATGGATAAAAATTAAGAATGGCATGCATTTTGTTGATTTTGGTCACGCTTGTTAAGGATGACTATTCCCGTCCCTTTGTCCCTTTTGATGTGTATGTCTGGGTTGGTCTTGAGGCCTTGCAACGCTGTAAGACATTTGCATTGCATGTGAAAGTCAAGCAGGTTATTTGGAATCCTGCAAAATGCGTGTGCTAGATCAGCTAGGCATTCTTTGAAGGATTCAGCGTCTTCAGTGGATGCTGATTTGTGGCGGGACAGTTAGGAGGCAAGGAGTTCGAACTCCACAAATACCTCTTACCATTTGATTTGGAATGAAGGCACACCAAAATTGAAACCATGCACAAGAACAAACTCGTCGCTGTTTAGTGGCATCATTAATTGCATTCCCAAACCGCTTCAGTCAGTTTATGGTGAGATCATCTATCTAATGAAGTAATATAGCGCATAAACAGTTCAAATCGAAAAATGCAAGAAATTTTGGGACTGAATCTCACTTTAGCATTATCGATTGGGGAAGTTGGGACTGTTTTCCTTGGAGAGGAGAAGTCTAAGAGGAGACCTGATAGAAGTTTTCAAAATCATGAGTGGTCTGGACATAGCAGATAGGAAGAAACTGTACCCACTCATAAATGGATAGAGAACTACAGGGCACAGTTGAAAGTGTTTTCCAAAAGAAGCAAATTTGAGGTGAGAAAAAACTTTTTCACACATCGAGTAGTTAAGGTTTGGAATGCACTGCCTGGAAGTGTGGTGGAGGCGGGTTCAATTGAGACATTCAAGAAGACATTGGATGATTATTTAAATAGAAACAACATGCAGGGTTACAGGGAAAAGGTAGGAAATTAGCACTGAGTTAAAATGCTCAGAGAGCCAGTGCAGACACAATGGGCTGAATGGCCTCCTTCTACACCATAACAATTCTGTGAATCTGATTCTGTGATACGTTCGGAAATGAAAAGTGGCAAGGCTAGCATTTGTTGCCCATTCTTAATTTCCCTTGAACTGAGTGGTTTACTAGGTAATTTCAGAAGGCAGTTAAAAATCAAACACATTGCTGTGGGTCTAGAGTCACATGTACACCAGACCAATTAAGAATGGCAGATTTCCTTCCCTAAAGGACATTAGTGAACCAGATGGGCTTTTCTGACAATCAGTGATAGTTTCATGGTCACTATTACTGAGACTAGCTTTATGTTCCAGATTTATTAATTGAATTTTAAATTCCACTAGTTGCTGTGGGATTTTATGGTATTTGAACCCATATCCCCAGGGGATTAGCCTGGGTGTCGGGGTCGCTAGTACAATGACATTACCACTACACCACTGTCTTCCCCCTAAAATACACATTCCTACATTACACAGGACCAGACCAAAACAAATTAAAATTTCCTGCTTTCACGAGTATATGAAAAACCTCTTTCTTCACTAAGTACAAGTGTTATGTAGCTAACTCTTCCCAAAATATATTCACCAGAACCCCTTCCCACACCGTCTGCCTGATTGCAATTCTCTGACTTGACCACGATTTTTCTCTCATCCCAACTGAGGTCTACCACCTTCTCTCTCTTTAATTTACAGTCTCACATCACTTGTGAATAGGAGCAGTATCACATTAAATTAGTCAGCACAATACCCCAAGCCACAGAGGGAACCGTGTGAAATCTGTAGTGTAGAATCCAGGACAGAAAGGAGACTGAGATCATACCATCACTTTCCAAGATGGAGTTGCATTACCCTCGGTCTAATCACCAAGTGGAGCTGATCAGAAAGACTGCAATCTGGGCATGAGCAGGGAGACACATTCTGTTTGGGGATCACAATTCAAAAGGAGACCAGCAGCCAGATATTTCCTCTGTTTCTCTCTGCTGTGATTGCAAAAACACAGGAGCTGAACTACTTTTCACTTCCTGTCAGAAACTGCTGTTTTGTCACTATAGTCAGCTAACACTCGGGATAATCAACAAGATAATAGTCCTAAAATACCCTGTCCAGTTCAAATGCAAACTTCTCTCTTAATTCAAAAGGGTGATCATATTTTACCCAGCGCACTCTGTGCTTTTGCCTTATATCAACTGCTGCCTCTCCTAGGTTTTGATGAGGTGTGCTTTCAAATCAGCATATCCCTTCACTTGCTGTAAGTCACAACACAAGACATTCAATTTACTAAAACTCAGTACGTGATCTTGTTTTAACTATAATCCAATACCCTGCTGAGTAGACCTAGCACAACTAGTTGAAACACCTGAGTTTTATTTCACAAACTTGCTTATAAGGTGCAGCTGCTGAATTCATGTCAACTTTCCACGCTTTATCAAGGAGATTAATCATCAGATTTATTATTTGAATATTTGAAATGACGATTGGTGATTTGCCTAAAGTGTGTTAGGCTGAGTTAATTTTTGATCATCTGATGACCACTTGTAGATATCTTTCTGCATCCTCTGCACAATGATGGAGTAGCTTAATTTGATAGGATCTGGGGGAAACATATGCTGAGTATACACAAAAAAAGGCAGAACATTTGGATTGATGCCAGTGCACTTGGCCTACGTGAGGTTGGAAAACCTCAGGTTCTATATTGTTGTGCCAGTTTATTTCTTTTGTTAGTTTAAAATTCTTCCTTCCTTTCTTACAAAAGGCCACTTTTCATGGAGAGTTTAAATCAGCAGACCCTGATATTCATGGCAGGGAGCAGGGGAGGCCAAAAGCAGCCAAAGAACCCAGCAATATTAAGGGTGTTGAAACTCTTGCTGAATTTAATGGCAGGACCTCATTATAATTTTTTTTTCCAGCCACTCAGTTGGCCAATCCTAGCTGGTGAAACTTGGATGACCCCAGCAGTTGGAGAGGAGGCAGACTGCATATTGGGGTTGGAGGCTGGGGAAGATTGGCAGCAAAGCTGGGGCTAGGGAGAGGCCACGATCGGTAGAAGGGAGGTGGAAGGTTTCCTGGAAGAACCACAGTGGAGCATTCCTGCACCTCCTGGCTTACAAGGAGTGCTATAAAAATCACTTGCTTCCTGGAGCCGACAGCTCCCTTGGATATCCTGCATCCAGGGAAACCTGCACAACCGCAGTTAAATTTAAAGATTCCCAAATCCACTGTGGCAGCCTGATTTAAATAGATTAATGAAGTGTCCCGCCTCCAAGATGCAGCACTAGCACAGCACACTACCACTGCCGTTTAAATGATAATAAGTTGTTTGTGTGTCGGGCTGGGGGTTTGGGGTTTGTGCTTTGTGCTTTTTAGTGTTTTACCCCCATCTGTGTGATGACCACCTCCTACATTCTCTGGGGATTAGTTTATACCCACCTGGCAATGCTGGGCTCCTCAATCAGGCACCGAATTTCTTTGAACAAGGGAATCTTCTCAGGAGCCTGCAAATAACCCTGAAAGGGTTTGCTTTTCAGGCTTAATGTATGGCAACTGGCCCACTTGTCATCATCTGAATACCAGCAGTGGTCCACTTAAGGGCCTCAATTGGTGACGGGGAGGGAAGGCCACCCAAGAGCCTTCCCACCCCACGCTTAATCAGGGTGGAGGCAGAAAGGTGACGTGGTCCTCACCTGGCATCCTTCTGTCTCCAAACTCACCTCAGTAGAGAGCATTAAATTCCACCCGTTGTCTTTTGGTTGAGATGATAAAACATGGTCCAATCTGCCTTTTCCAGCAGTTTAGTTAGATGTTACAGATTTACTGCCACTGTTTAATGAAGAGTAGGGAATGTCTTGGTGTCTTGCCAACTTTCCTTCCCTAAGCAACATCACCAAAATACAAATTAACTGATAATTCATCTGACTGTTGAAGATAAACACAGCAGCTCATGTAAGAGCAGTTGCTATAATTTAAAGTTATTTATTGTATCTGAAGTGCACGTGGTCTACAGTCACTTCTTTGCTTTGGCAATCCAAAATGAATCCTGTTAGCCCATGCTCTCCCCAAAGCCCTTTATCTTCCTCAGCTTGAAACGTTTGTCAAATTTTCCCTTAAAAAATTCAGTGACCCTAGTCTAAATCAATCCCTGTGGAAAAGCATTCTGTGCTTCTACAACCTGTTGCATAAAGAGGTATCCCTTAACATTTCCCCTTCCCCCCGGTACCCTAGTGACTGTTTTATATTGCCACTCTCTTCCCAGCCAGAAGGAATAATTATTCACTGTATAAAAACCTGTCAATTTTTAAAAATTCCATTAATTATCCTCTGAGCTCTCTATGGCCGAATGGGAATTGGCCCAGTATCTGAAGTCTCTCCTCATATCTAAAGCCTCCTATCACTAATTTCGCCCTGATGAATCTACGCTGTCCATTCTCTATGGCTTTCATATATTTCACTCCTTGCACCAACCCAGTCATGGTAGGCATTTAATTTGCATATATTCATGTCATTGTACCTGGACTTCCAGATCTTCCAGTAGCCTTCATCCCAAGTTCATCCCAGCAGGTTAGCGTGTGGGGGGGTGGATTCAACTTCATGGAAAATTATGAAAAAACTGAAAAGAAAGGACAGCCTGAGAGATGCTATTAAAGTCTCCAGAACACAAAATAGGACAGAGTGTTTGGAAAGGGCTAGGAATTCAAGCACATCAGGTAAAGGGACGACAGTGAGAAAGGGGATGGGAAATACAGGACTGAAGGTGTTGTATCTGAATGCACGCATAAGGTAATAAGGTAAATGAGCTTGTGGCGCAGGTTGAAATTGGCAGGTATGATGTGGTGGGCATTACGGAGACATGTCCGCAAGGGAATCAGGACTGGGAGCTAAATATCCAAGGATATACATCCTATCGAAAAGATAGGCTGGTTGGCAGAGGGGGTAGGATTGCTTTGCTAGTAAGAAATGAAATTAAATTGATAGCAAGAAATGATGTAAGGTCAGAAGATGTAGAATCTGTGTAGGTAGAGTTGAGGAACCACAAAGGTAAAAAAAACCATAATGGGAGTTATGTACAGGCCTCTGAACAGTAGTCAGGATGTGGGACACAAGATACACCAGGAGATAGAAAAGGCATGTAAGAAAGGCAGGGTTACAGTGATCATGGGGGATTTCAATATGTAGGTAGACTGGGAAAATTAGGTTGGTGGTGGATCCCAAGAAAAGTAATTTGTGGAAAGTCTACGAGATGGCTTTTTGGAGCAGCTTGTGGTGGAGCCCACTAGGGAACAGGCAATTCCAGATTTAGTGATGTGTAATGAGGCAGATTTGATAAGGGAGCTTAAGGTGAAGGAACCCTTAGGAGGAAGTGACCATAATATGATAAAATTTATCCTGCAATTTGAGAGGAAAAAGCTGGAATCAGATGTAACAATATTACAGTTAAAGGCAACTACAGAGGCATGAAGGAGGCCAGAATAGACTGGGAGATGAGCCTAGCAGGAAAGACAGTGGAACAGCAATGGCAGGAGTTTCTGGGAGTAATTTGGGAGACACAGCAAAAATTCATCCCTAGGAAGAAGAAGCATACTAAAGGGAAGACGAGGCAACCATGGCTGACAAGGGAAGTCAGGGACAACATAAAAGCTAAAGAGAAAGCATACAATGCAGCGAAGAGTAGCGGGAAACCAGGGGATTGGGAAGCCTACAAAGACCAACAGAGGACAACTAAAAAAAGAAATAAGGGAGGAGAAGATTAAATATATGGGTAAACTAGCCAGTAATATAAAAGAAGATTGCAAGAGTTTTTTTTAGATATATAAAGGGTAAGAGAGAGGCAAAAGTGGACATTGGGCCACTGGAAAATGACGCTGGAGTAGTAGTGGGAACAAAGAAATGGCGGAGGAACTGAATAGGTACTTTGCGTCAGTCTTCACAGCAGAAGACATGAGTGACTTCCCCAAAGTTCAAGAGAGTCGGGGGGCAGAGGTGAGTATGGTGGCCATTACCAAGGAGCAGGTGCTAAGAAAACTGAAAGGTCTGAAGGTGGATAAATCACCTGGACCAGATGGATTACACCCCAGATTTCTGAAAGAGATAGCTGAAGAGTTAGTGGAGGCATTAGTGGTGATCTTTCTGGAGTCAGGGAGGGTCCCAGTGGACTGGAAAATCGCTAATGTAACCCCCCTGTTTAAGAAGGGAGTGAGGCAAAAGACGGGAAATTACAGGCCGATTAGCCTGACCTTGGTCGTTGGTAAGATTTTAGAGTCCATTATTAAGGATGAGATTTCAGAAAACTTGGAAGTGCATGGTAAAATCAGGAGAAGTCAGCATGGTTTCATCAAGGGGAGGTCATGCCTGACAAATCTGTTAGAATTCTTTGAGGAGGTAACAAGTAGGTTAGACAAAGGAGAGCCAATGGATGTTATCTCATTGGACTTCCAGAAGGCCTTTGACAAGGTGCTGCACAGGAGGCTGCTCAGAAAGAAAAGAGCCCATGGTGTTAGAGGCAAGGTACTAGCATGGATAGAAGATTGGCTGTCTGGCAGGAGGCAGAGTGGGGATAAGGGGGTCCTTCTCAGGATGGCGGCCGGTGACTGGTGTAGTTCCACGGGGGTCAGTGTTGGGACCACAACTTTTCACTTTATAGATTAATGATCTAGATGAAGGAACTGAGGGCATCCTGGCTAAGTTTGCAGATGATACAAAGATAGGTGGAGGGACAGGTAGTATTGAGGAGGCGGGTAGGCTGCAGAAGGATATGGACAGGTTAAGAGAATGAACAAAGTGGCAGATGGAATGCAACGTGGGGAAGTGTGAGGTCATGCACTTTGGTAGGAAGAATAGAGGCATAGACTATTTTCTAAATGGGGAGAGTATTCAGAAATCTGGAGTGCAAAGGGACTTGGGAGTCCTAGTCCAGGATTCTCTTAAGGTTAACTTGCAGGTTGAGTCGGTGGTTAGGAAGGCAAGTGCAATGTTGGCATTTATTTCGAGAGGACTAGAATATAAAAGCAGGGATGTGCTGCTGAGGCTTTATAAGGCTGTGGTCAGACCACACTTAGAATATTGTGAGCAATTTTGGGCCCCGTATCTTAGGAAGGATGTGCAGGCCCTGGAGAGGGTCCAGAGGAGGTTCACGAGAATGGTCCCAGTAATGAAAGGCTTAACATATGAGGAACGTTTGAGGACTCTGGGTCTATAGTCGATAGAATTTAGAAGGATGAGGGGGGGATCTGATTGAAACTAATACTAAAAGGCCTGGATAGAGTGGATGTGGGGAAGATGTTTCCATTAGTAGGAGAGACTAGGACCCGAGGGCACAGCCTCAGAGTAAAGGGAAGATCTTTTAGAACAGAGATGAGGAGAAACTTCTTTAGCCAGAGGGTGGTGAATCTATGGAATTCATTGCCACAGAAGGCTGTGGAGGCCAGGTCATTGAGTGTATTTAAGACTGAGATAGGTTTTTGATTGGTAAGGGGACCAAAGTTTATGGGGAGAAGGCGGGAGAATGGGGTTGAGAAACTTATCAGCCATGATTGAATGGCGCAGCAGACTTGATGGGCCGAATGGCCTAATTTCTGCTCCTATGTCTTATGGTCTAAGTTCAGATTTCCTTATCCGCCTAGCTTCAACATGGTGAAAGGCCCTATGCAGGTCTGCTGTGAAGTGTTTGTTAACTTGATGTTCTAGACTTCTAAGTTAAGTAATCCATATACATCATCGGATGTTTACCCACTACTTTGCTGCTGAAGATATATACATGTCAAGGTCTTTAATGGTTTCAGCCAGTGCCAGGATTTGTTAGCATAAAATTAGACCAGTGCCACCTGACTGAGATCTCATTTATTAGACTTGGTTTAATGGCATTAACCAGAACTAAGGCGTCATCAATATGGAATTGTACAGAATACAGACAGTTCATCCAAGGAAGTAACCATTGCTAGGACAGTGCATTGAAGTGATCCTGATGTTGACCAGTACTGGAAAAGATGTTAAGTATATGCACACACAGTTAGTTTAAGTGAAGTCTAAATGCAGACCATCACACAACACCAGAAAGCAGTAGTTCATGACAAAAACAAAAATACCAGAAAAAACTCAGCAGGTCTGGCAGCATCGGTGGAGAAGAGCAGAGTTGACGTTTCGAGTCCTCATGACCTTTCAACAGACTTGCTGAGTTTTTCCAGGTATTTCTGTTTTTGTTTTGGATTTCCAGCATCCGCAGTTTTTTTGTTTTTATAGCATTCGTTCATGCCCTGGACTTACTTTTCGTGTGCTGTCTAAAAATTGACAAGGTTGCATTAAGTTCCATTCCTAATGGCATTACAGAGGCTAATGTAATTGCTCTTTGATGAAAAATGTACCCTTGAAGAACAAGTAAAAGAATCTTTTAAGTTATTAGACAGTTGTGGCCATGATGAATAGGAATGCTGTTAGTCAACTGACAGGTTGTGTCTTTGTTATCTCTAGACTTGACTATTCCAGTAGTCTCTCCTGGCCTGCCTCCCATCTTCCACCCTACATTTGCTTGAGCTTATCCAAAACTCTGCTGCCCTTACCTTAACTTGCACCAAGTCCTGTTCATCTATACCCACTGTACTCACTGACCTATATTGGACCCCAGTGCACAACAACACAGTTTTAAAATTCTGATCCTTGTTTTCAAATACTCCATGGCCTCCCCTTCTCTCTTTCTCAGTAAGTTCCTACAACTCCAATCTCGGTGCTCCTTCAGTTGTGGCTTCTTGTGCATCTCTGATTTTAATACTGCACCATTCGTGGCCATGACTTCACTTGCCTAATTCCTAGCTCATGAATTCCCTCCCTAAAACTCTCCCCCTCAATGCCTCTCACTTCTTCCAAAATCAAGCTTTTGGTCATCTACCTTAATGTCTCCTTATGTGGCTTGGTGTGAAATTTTGGAGTGTGTTATGACATTTTACAATGCTGAAATCGCTGCATAAATGCAAATTATTGTTGTGCAAAAACCGGTGGCAGATTTCTTTCCCCTGGATCTCCGGGTACGCAAGCCTCACCTTCCAAGTGCAATCTCAGATCCTCAGCTATGCCAAGCAGAACAGCAGTGCCCCATAAAGCCCACAGTAAGGAGTTACCAACCTTCAGCTATCTCCTCGGATCTTCAGGGTTTCTCTTATTTCAAGTCTGCTCCTCCCAGTTCTCTCTTTAACTCGGAGCCGATTGCTCCGCTCCTTTCTTTCAACTTCTGCGACCTCATTCTGATCCCTGTCTCACTCCGTGTCCTGCTCCTCCTTCCTCGGTAATGGTACTCCAGTTCAGATCACCTGACCTGCATTTCGCCCCGTTTTTACTTTGTTTCTTCTGCAAAGCATGCAGGGCTGGTCCCTAGCCTGATGACGTGAAAATCTTGAACTGCAAGTGTGCAGCCCATTCCCAGCCTGGCACATGCACATAAGGCCTAAGGCTCGTCGGGAACTGGAGTTCCGGACCTGCAGACTTCCGATTAAGGTAAGTATTTCTGTTTCATCACACCATGGAATTTGGCTTGGCTGTGAATCTTCACAATTGAGTAAACCCCCACTTGTAGCTCTGGCACACTTTTGGACAAGATACTGACAAGTGTTAGGCTCCTTGGAAATATATCCTCAGCAATGCCTTTTGCGGAGATTGGAGAATACTCTATAAAGATTTTTGAATGAAAGCTAAGCTGCTAAATCAATGCAATCTTTGATCTGAAGACTCCCAGCAGCCAGGTACTGTTACATTCTTCTGTTTGATATAAATGTACTAATCATATGACATGGACTTCTACTATATGCTGATGTATTTTAAGTTCAGTCACATCCTGTCTCAGTGGTAGTGATTGACAGCAGTTTAAAATACGCCCTCAAAGGTAAATGTACATCACATCACAACAGGCACAATGAGAGCTTCCTGTTTGGTGTACCAGTGACGAGGTCAGTCTACCCTCAGTTAAGTGACTAGATACAGGGATAATGCTATCCAGTGTAACAAGGTGCAAACAATTCATTGGCGGGGGTGAAAAATGTAACATAGCATTTTAAATATTCTTATTTACATTTTTTTAATGTAATGACATTAAAATCTACTGTGATTATATTATATATTTTGAGCAGCTTCCTCAACATCATGTTTGACATTGATGATGCTGACTCATCAGCTCAAGGTTATAATTGGAACAGAAAGTAGATACTTTGATGAACAAATGGTTTGATTCAGTTACGGGGTTATCTGAAATTTGGCATGAATTGAAAATAATTTCTCTAGCTGCTGCCATTTAACCAGTAAAACACTGGGCTTGACAGTTTACTAGAATGCATATAGGCTATTTGTCTTTTCCTCTGGATGTTTCACTTCACAGTTATGTTTGCAATTTCAATGACAGTTCAACGTTAATGCTGTTCAATTTCGAAATGTGATGTTACATTTATTCTGTGTGCCAGCAGTGCTGGTAAACTGGAAGGCTGAACAGTTTCATCAGTTTGTAGGAAATATTAGACAACATTCTCATGAGGTATTTCATCATGTCCAGCAGAAGATCAGCTGAAATCCTTGTGCATTGTGGGGGTTCACACCCTGGTCTATAATTAAAAACAATTTTACCAGCATCATAAGCAGGAGAGGGAAAAATCAAAGCCTTACCCTGATAGAGTTTAATGTTTGGCAGTAGCATCTGTTTATTGTAACAAAAATTACAGGAAGTGATTTCTCCCAGTGAATAAACAGGAATTCCTGTCAAGCTATGTGAGCATTTCTGAACAATTCTGTACAAATTATGAAGCTTTCTAGAGATTGGCAGATATGAGGCCTTTTGTTGCCTGTTGAAAAATCATGGGTCTAGGCAGTAAGATTTTAAAATCTGTATAGTACTTCACTACTGGAAAGTAGAGTTGATGCACCAGGCAGTTAAGTATAGGTTGGATATCTCCTTATCTGGGGGCAAAAGTTAAACCTTTTCCTTGATTGTAGATAATTTGATGGTTGAGTGGTTTATTATATGTGACAAAAGTGCAGCTGTTTATTTGGGATGGATGCAGTTATTTAATGGTCCGGATCTTCCATGGCAACAGCAGTGAATGTAGAGACGTTTGCTGCTGTTGCACGTTGGGACCCTGAGGAAGTCTCGACCCACATACATGTGTGGTGTTTACCCAGGAACTTCAAACTTCTGATGGGCAGAATTACACTCTGCGGGCCGCACCAGGAATGTCTCTGACACTAACCTTAGTGTCCGACACTTGGGCTTGATGCCAGGAACATACACAGAAATTTACCCCAAGATTCTCTTGTTGTTAATCACGGGGGTAGAGCCTGGATTGACAGTGGCTAACAGTGTGCTATATTGGGAAGGCCGATATAAAAAATCCCTTAAAGATTGTTTTTAAAAAGAAAACTTACCATAACACTGCAAGCATGCTGTCCTTATGGGGAGTCACTTGAGCTGGTGACATTCGGAGAGGGCATGGCTTTGCAGATCCATCTCCTCGACAGTCCTGCTCATGGATCCCTGTGCCAATTCCGGGTCGGAGAGTCCCGGCTGCAACAGTGAAGAAAGGTAAAGGCACGCTTTTAATTGTGGTGAGCAGCAACCACCATGCCATTGCTGCTGACCAGGAGATATGGGCCAATATTAAGTTGCCAGAGCAATATTAAGGGCAACTCAAAGCTGCCATTAACAGCAGGAACTCAGGTATGGTGTAGCCCTTAAACCCACACTCTAGTCTAATTAATAATAATATCCTCCCGGGAGCAGTAATCTATTCTAACCATTCTGTGTGACTACACAATGACAGAGACCTGGCATGACAATCCAAAAATATGTCTATCGTTCCTGAGTTATGGAGCAGAAACATTGTGAAGAACCTCAGTAAATTAGCTCAAAAGTTATTCTCATCCCATGGTTGGGGTTTGCTAATGTTATACCAAAATAACAGGTTTTTTTTGGTGGTGAGTGTTACAGGTAGAGTCTAAGTCACATTGGAAAAGATTAAACTGTTGGTTCATTCTTTTAAAATTTCATTTGTGATCAACAAATAAGCAGATGTATAAAAAGTGGAGAACAATATCAGAGAAGGTTCACTAGGTTGATTCCTGGGATAAAGGGATTGTCATATGAAGAAAGGTTGAATCAGTTGGGCCAATACTCATTGGGGTTTAGAAGAATGAGGGCAATCTCTTATTGAAACAACTAAAAAATACTGAAGGGACTTGACAGTGTAGATGCTGAGTGGATGTGTTCCTCATTGTGGGCCGGGGGCGGGGGAGAACTAGAATGGGGAGGATTATTTCCAGTATAAGGTTTTTCATCCATTTAAGATGGAGATGAGGAGGAATTTATTCTCTGAGGGTCATGAATCTTTGGAATTCACTACCCCTGAGGGCTGTCATTGGAGTCATTGAATATTTTCAAGACAGAAATGGATGGATTCTTGAATAATAAGACTGAGATCCGATCAGTCATGATTTTATTGAATGGCAAAACGGCCTTGAGGGGGCTGAATGGCCTCCTCTTATTTCTTGCCTTCCTAACAAAAAGCTGGGAATGCAAGGGAATAACCCTGCTCAATGAAAAAATGTATAAATTAATTTTTAAAAAGAAATAGAAAAGGAAAATACCTTAAAATAGAGCCATATTTTAAAAAGCCCAGAGATACCCATATCTAAATTAGCAAATAAAGAAAGAAATACTTTGGTAGGTGTTTGTCCCACCATTGTGAGGGATGCTGGGAAATGTTCCAACAATAAGATCTACTGAAGTGAAGTGTGGTTGTTAAAAGTGAAATTCCCTCGTACTTTGTGCTTTGACCTCAACCACAGAATAGCTCCGCCTCTACTGTTTGAGTGTTCCCTTTCGGTTTCTTACACCAGTCATCCTTGTGGCCTGTTGAAATGTGACTAGTAACTAGCCATGGGCAGTCTGGGAGATCAGTAATGGTGACTAAGAATCTACCAGATTGTCATCAAAATCCATCTGGTTCTGAAGTCTGGTCTACATGTGACTCCAGACACACAGCAATGTGATTGACTCTTAACTGCTTTTTGGAATGGCCTAACAAGCCACTCAGTTGTCTGAAGGGCATCTGGGGATGGGCAATGCATGCTGGTCTTGCCATTTATGCCAATGCTCTGTGAATGCACGAATAAAAAGGAACTCCTTAGTTTTCTTACTTTAGTTTAATTGGTTGCTCAAAAGAGTAAAAAAGGAACCGCACCACACAGGAACTGAATTGGGACTGACGGAACTCATTTCTCTTGAAGGGGAATTTTACAGATTTGGACACTTCGGATGGATCATTGCTCTTGAGGAATTTGGATAAATCCACCCAGTTGTAACAACCAGACAAATCTCAACAGTGGATAATTCCAGGTTCCAGAGATGAAAGGGGACACAGTTATCATTAACTTAAGAATAATGAGCACATTAAAAGCTATATAATTCCTGAAGTATCCAGGGTTAGCAGCTTTATCAGAAGTTAATGGTGTCAGCCTGTCCATGCCAGCCAATACCTAGTGACTTCATTAATACTTCCATTTAAATGGAAATGCTTAAAGATACCAGCAACAAAAGGTATGGCTGTTTGTCATTTACTTTGCTTTGCAGTGTCTAAAACTTAATCCACATGGTTAGTGATTTCGAGAATTGTGTAGAGATGGAGAGGTTCCTGAGCCAGTGACTTTTGGATGCTGTGAGAGATAATTGTCCCACAACTTCTCTGATGTTTGGAATTCCTGCCAGTGTTGCCAAGCAACCACAGGTATGCCATGTGCAATATAGCGTACAGAACTTTGAGAAGCATTCTTTTGGCAGTGGCTTTCTCTTCAGTGGAGTGTGAGCCTAACATCTGTGTACACTTTGAGAAAATGTCATTGCACTCCTGTAAATTTCGTAAGTATTGGAGTGGACCTGGTGACCATGCGTTAACGTGACACTAAAGTAAAGGGCCAAAGTTCAGAGTGTGGCTAACTGCAAAGAGTAAGAAATGAGTAAGAGAGAAAATTGATATGCTGTGCAATATGTTTCCCAGTTGCTTCCCTGTTATTCCCCAAAGAAAAATCCTAGTCTCAATTGCCTGGTAGAGAAACAGCAAGTAAAATCACTCCCAGGGCAATTTGAGGAATTGCCTGGAAAGTAATAATCTTAAAAAAAAAGCAAGAAATACAGTAACTCCCTTTTTTGGACCTGTAGCACTAAATAGATTAACTCAGCTCAAACTAAATATGGATAAGCAAATGTTTGTTGTAACCTAAACTATTTTCATTTACTTTAATTTATTAATTATTTTAATTAATTATCATTTCCACCCCCAACTGCAGCACCCTACTTATAATTTTTCTTCAATTTTATTAGTTTGTTTCCTTCAAGTACAGCTTTAACTCCTTATCATGGTCCTCAGCTTCAAAATAAAAACAAATGCTTGAGCAATTGGAATTGATTGATAAAGTGAGACAATGCGTAACCTGTATTGTTAGGCAGATAGATGTATACAAATGGCAAAACAATTTCTCTTGACTTTTATTTTATTGCTATTGAGGCATTATAGTGAAGGGCTGAAGTCCATTTTGTTGGCAAACACAAAGAATAAAAAATGAATAAGAGAAAATGAAGGAAATCTGGAAGTCAATGTTTAGGTGGGATTAAACCTTAGTTACAAATGCCTGGAGTCATGGGAGGAAGGAAAGACTGAAGGAGCGAAGAATTTCCACTGTTTTAATGACTTGTTAAATACATATTAGAAGACAATGCGATGATTACAAAATGCATCTCTTTTCATCACAAACCAAGGACTGAGTTAGAAAACTTGATAGCTGCAACAGTTTGACAGGCTGCAATTGTGGCAAATGATTGAAACTTTAATGATGAAACTTAGTTGGTAGATATCTCGGGAAAACAGCAACTGTGTATTATTACATCTCAGTTTATTAATATGTATTATAAAATACATCAGTTAAACCACATAAGCTTTACTGTTTTGATTTATGTTGTCATTCAAAGAGGTGCTTAGTCTGGTAATGCATGTTCAGCCTTTTCTCTATTGTAGAGCTATTTCTTAGAGGGCTGAACATGCAGCTTATTGTCTATCAAAAAGGATTTTACATTTTCCTTGTTAGAACTTCACAGTATTGGGTTTGTGCCTGGCTTTGGACTTTGCTTTTCATTTCCTGCATTAGCAGTTAGCCAGTTTAATGATTGTTGCTGTCGGTGTAGTAGGGAGTGGTTGGCAGCAGAACAGGAAGAGGTTTGTTCAGCACGCAGTATGTTTCTCCCTGCTGCCAGTAGACCATAAATGTCCTTAAATGTTTCTATTTCACCGACACATGGAGCTGGATTATATGCAGCCCGTTGTGGCAGAAACCATGACAACCAGGCATACTTATTCACGGGAGAGCCACAGGTCCATCTCCTGGCAATTAGAAAATCTCCCCCGATTAAATGGGAGGGCAGAAGGGACTGATGCAGGATTTCCAGTTGCTGGAATCAGACAATTGACACCTATTAGACCGTTGCAATTTCATGGTGGCTCAGGGATTCACTAGAGGCCGTACAGGTCTCCTCAACCTTGGAAAACCACCCAACAAAGACATGTCAGGTTTGCCAGTGGCCTGCCAGGGGTGAGGGGTCTCTTGCTCTCAGAAACTCTGTCCCCAATCAAGGGACCTGGCATCAGGAAGGGGGCGCTGCTGAAAGCCATGTTCCCAGCCCTTGCCTCCAACCCTCCCGCCCCCTCTCCCTCCCCGTCCCACCTCTCCCACAAACCCACCCAGTGACCCTTAACCTGCTTTCAATCACCTATGGCCTGGATCCCCCCATGATCCTCGGCCTCGGGTGGGTGTGGTGCTGCCAGTTGCTGAAGTTGGCTACACGAGGAGGTGCCGACGTCTGATTGGCTGGCAACTCTCAGCAGGCATGACTTCCGCTGCTGGGAACCTCAATTGTAGGAAAGGCCTGGTGACAGCCAATTAAGTGCCTGAAGGGCACTTGATTCTGTCGGGTCTTCCCCCATAGAAATGAAGGGGTAAAACCCCTGTCGGCCCAGCAAATTCTAGCTATATTTCCTGTACATTATGTTGTAGGGTATTATTAACATGTTCTTTTATTTAACACCTTTACTTTGCTGTTGATAAAAACAGGACTGCATAGCCCCAAAAGTATTTAACAAATCACCAGCTATCTTAAACTATTGTGAAACTCAGAAGAAAAGTCAAGAAGAAGAAATTAAATATTTTTTCGTTGTTTAGAGCTACATTGTACAGAAACAGCCCATTTAGCCCACCTGGTATATGCTGGATTTATGCTGCATACAGGCCTCTTCACCTAACCCTTTGTAATATGGATTGAGCAAATAACTAGTTAGAGCAACCAACATCTCAGTTAGGAACTTGCACTCAGGCATGAGGCAGTTATTGGGTTGAACTTTCTTTTTGGAGTCGGAACCCTGATGTTGAGATCAAAATGCAAATCCCGACCACATAGCGTTGTCAGGAATAGTCACCTGACACGATTTTTGCAAGATTGGCCAATTAAAGATAGGGTGTGGGCTCCTGGCACTGAAGGGTCAATAGGAGGCACTGAGAGGTGCCCTCACAGCACTTTTAAAATTGTTGAAATTTTTGTCTATCGTTCTGTCGCCGGAGGCCACTTCCTTTCACTGGTTGTGTTTCAGTTATCATGGAGGGCCTGCCTGCAAACTGGAAAGTTCAGTTGGTGCGGGAGATTGCACACCGCTTGTGGGTGGGTAACCATTGAGCCTTTCACCCAACCTCTTTGAAGAGACAATGAAAGATGCTGCCAGACCAGCCAATATTTTCAGAGTAATAAGAAATTTCAGGTATTCTGCCAGCTCAGACTCTGGACCAATATTTCCAGAAACTGCCCCTGGTGGCTCTATGCCCTAATGCAGAGGATCCCAAACTTTGTTTTCCTGCACTCTGCCCTCTTTGCCCTCCACCACCTTCCTTAACCTCCTGTCCTTTCAGGGAAGTATATCCACTTGTGTCCCTAGTCAGAGGAACCACTCAGCACTTGACCTCATTATAGCCTTGGTCCGAACATGGACAAAAGAGTTGAACACAGGAGGTGAGGTGAGAGTGACTGCCCTTGATATCAAGGAGCATTTGACTGAGTGTGGCATCAAGAAGCCCTAGCAAAACTAAAGTTAATGGAAAATCGGGAGGAAAACTCTGTACAGGTTGGAGTCACACCTGGCACAAAGGAAGATGGTTGTGGTTGTTGGAGGTCAATCATCTCACTCCTGGACATTCCTGCAGTAGTTACTCAGGGTAGTGTCCTAGGCCCACCATCTTCCACTGTTTCACCAGTGGCCTTCCCTCCATCATAAGGTCAGAAGTGGGATGTTCACTGATGATTGCACAACGTTCACCATTTGCGACTCCTCATATAATGAAGCAGTCTGTGTCCATGTGCAGCAAGACCTGGACAATATCCAGGCTTGGGCTGATGAGTAGCAAGCAACATTCGCACCACACAAGTGCTAGGCAATGACCATCTCCAACAAGAGAGAATTTAGCTATCTCCCCTGGATATTCAATGGCATTACTATTGCTGAATCCCCCCACTATCAATATCCTGGAGATTACCATCGACCAGAAACTGAACTGGACTAGCCAAAAAAAATTTGTGGGTATGAAAGCAAGTCAGACACTGGGAATTCTGTAGAGAGTAACTCACCTCCTGACTCCCCAAAAGCTTGTTCACCATCTACAAGGCACAAGTCAGGAGTGTGGTGGAATACTCTCCATTTGCCTGGATGAGTGCAGTTTCAACAGTACTCGTGAAATTTGACATCATCTAGGACAAAGCTGCCCACTTGATTGGCACCCCAATAACCGCCTTAAACATTCACTTTCTCCAGTACCAATGCACAGTAGCAGCAGTGTGTGCCATCAACAAGATGCACTGCATCAGCACAAGGCTTCTTCAACTGCACCTTCCAATCCTGCAACCTCTACCATCTAGGACAAGGGCAGGAGATGCAAGGGAACACAAGCAACTGCAAGTTCCCCTCCAAGTCGCACATCATCCTGATGGAACTATTTTGCCGTTCCTTCATTGTACTGGGCCAAAATCCTGGAATTCACTTGCTAACAGTGCTATGGATGTTTCTTCAACACATGGACTGTAGTGATTCAAGAAGGCTGCTCACCACCACCTTCTCTAGGTCAATTAGAGATGGGCAATAAATGCTGGCCTAGCCAGCAATGCCCACATCCCATGAACGAACATAACAATACTGTTTATGGAAACAATGCCTTGCAATCATAAATCATAAATGTCAAGTCTGAGGAGAAACAATCATATTTCTTGTTTCTTTTGTCCAGCCCTATCAATTCCTTATACAAGGGGCTGAATTTCTGATTGGGGGCCAGGAACCGGACATGGGTGCTAGATCCGGGTCCCGACCTGAATGGCGTGTTTTAGATGTGCCCACCGCAATTTTGAAAGCTTTAGCCAACTAAAAGCCAGGAAGTCTATTTGTAATCCAATCAAGGATGGCGGGTGGGCTACCAAGGCTAGAGGTCAGTGGGAGGTCCTCTAGTACTCGAGATTGGCAGCCCCATGGATCAACATGAGGATGCAGAAAGTGAGGGACAATCGAAGGTAGGTTAATATTATTTTTCAAAATGCCACAGCTACCTGGCCATAATCCTGGAGGGTGGTCTCATGATCATTATGGATGCATGGTACATGATCCATAGTGTACACCCTTCCCATTGAGTTGGCGTGGGAATGAAGCCTTAATAGGTCCCTTAAATATATTTAATTAATCTAAATTGGCTACACATTGCTTGCTGGTGGATAGTCAATTCGACCTCGAGCTGGCCTCTTTCAGAAGTCAATTTTCATTCTAGTGTTTCGAATGCAATACTGAGTGAGTGCTGCACATTCTTCCCTAATGCCAACATCCTCAGCATTGTCCTCAAAAATTAGTCATTCTTTCACAATGATTACGTGCACATAATTTATGGGTGCCTATGTGGCATGACCACATTGATGACTGATACTTTGGTACTATGCACTGATAATCTTGGTATTTGAGGCAGAAAACCCATGTGCCCTGTATTCCCTCTGATACCATCAGTTGCACCTCCCCCATCTACATCCTATTTTGGGAACCTCTGCCCTTGTGGACAATCAGGAAGAAGTTTGCTAATGCCCTGTGCTGTTAGTTTGCATGGTTTTAGATGGTTAAGTTTCAGCAGTACCCAAGCATTATACCAGTGGGTAGCAGGGTGTCTAAGCTTTGCTTTTACCACCTTGTACATATATTTTCTGACCTACAATTTTTACAGTATTCACTGCACATTGATACACAACAGTATTGCATTTGAGGGCTATGTGGTGATGGTGGATTTCTGCACAATTCAGAAGGCTGACTGACTGCAGGAGAAAAACTTCTGTTTTTCCAGTCATTCTGTTTCCTTCATTTTAATATTAAACTCTCAGAGGAAATTTTATTGTGCCTAGTAAAGAGCTATGCTGTGTGAGCAGAGTCTCTCCCACCAGTTGCTCTTGAGCTGAAATCTGGAGGTTTACAGGATTCCAGTCAGTCGGAGAAAGAGAATGATTGTCAGATCAAGGAAAATTCAGGTGGATGAAAGTTCGATTCATTTTTTTGTTAGGGGAATAACAAACCCCTTTCTTTCTAGTGGGTAGAGATCACCAGGCTTATTTTGGGCCTTGTAGCTAGCTGCCAGAGGAAATTTTTCCCTATCAGCTTGGGCTGGATTTGAATCAAAGTTTTTGAGGTGAAAGGTCGATGAGATAATTTACTGCACCACCATCTCCCTGACTATTTTGGACTTAAAATTTATTTATTATTCATGAACTTTATAGTAATTGGTTAACTTATATCTTAATTTCCTATGCTTATGAGTACCCCCTGTATTAATGCTGTGGATAAAAAATAGAAATGGGGCATTTTTAAAATCTTTCAGGTTCGGCTAAAATTGGAGCACAGTATTAAAGGTTGACTGGGATTAATTATTAAACAGATAATTGTATGATCTATGCAAGGACACCAAGCATTGTCAATAATATGAGGTTAGATTATTTGAACAGTGGAACTAACCCTTTCTACTGCCAACCTTTTCACTAGAATATACCATTGAAGAATCTGCTCAAGCCTCACTGTTATCTCCTTTTGGCATTCCTGGTGATTGACCTTTCTGAACTTTTGATTTTCTTTTTGACTGTTGCAATCGTTGCAAAAGCTTGTGAAAGGGGTTCATTAAATAGATTGACCTCGATGTTAACCTTCCTCACAATGGGCGGGAGAAGATCAGGAGTGCAGGGAGTTTAAATCGTTAAATGCATGCAGCGCAATCTTAACCCACCGCATGTGCCACCAGTGGATATCAGGGTATCCAAGTGCCCCAATGTGGAGGGTGGGGCATATTAACATTACCACAACCACATTGCAGTTAAGAGCTGAATTTAAAATTTGCTGCTGCTGCGCGGCTTTCTCAGGCATCTGAAAAACCTAGCAGTGAAAGGAAGGTGGAAGCTTGTGGTTCCACAAGTTCCTCATGGGTCAGGATGAGCAGGAGTACTGCAACGTCCCCCACTCACAGTTCCTCAAGGTGGCCCTACACCAGCTCCCTCACCATCTCCTCAGTCACCTACGGCCTCTCTCTCCCCCCATTGCAATTGCCGCCATCATCCGCTGCTCAAACCTCAATGTTCAATCTTCGCTTCCACTATAATGTCCCACCATCCCCCACCTCATGATTGCTATGGATCATCCTCACTGTCACCGACTGCAGCCTCCTAACACTGGTTTTCCCTCCTGACCAGCCTGTTAATTTGACCCCTGGCATGTGGGGAACGAGCCAAAATATGGTAATGAGGTTCTGCTATTAGGTTTGGCAGGACCTCTGTGTCCCCGGCCTCACGAGGTCCTTCGGCTGCTTTTAGTTTTCCCTGCTTTCCCTTATGCATTTTATTTCAACTGACTGTGAACAAGGAACAGATCAGATGATTCATTTGAGTTTTCAATATGGCTATTTTTGGGAAAATCATTGTCCTTGTTATCATTGTTATTGATCATAAATGTCACTTCTAACATTTCTCAATGATGACAACTGATTGGGAAAGAATTCCAATGGTATAAGCCAGCATATTTCCAGTTGTCTTTCATGTCATATTTTTGAGTAGGCTAATGTATTATGAAGTATACCTAATTTAAATGTCAAATTAAAAATAAATTGCATTCTTCCCATTTTCATTAGACCTGACATTTGCTTTCCGTCTGGATTGTTCACCATTGTTTATCTATCCTTCTAACTCCATAAAAATTTCATTCATTTGACCCGTATTTACCGAAAAGAATTGAAAATCCTACCCCATACAAGGCAGGGCACATTAGGATGATAGGATCTTGAGGGAAAGGATGAGCTGCAGCACATATGATGGATCAGAAAGTACGACAAAGAAGGGGAGCTGTGAGTAACACCATGCTGCAAACGGAAAGTGGCAACAGGGGTCATTAAGTTATGCAGCACAGAAGGAGGTATCTGGTCCATTTTACCTGAGGTGGCTACTCGAAGGAATGATCCAATTAATCTCACTCTCTTGCTCTTTCCCCTGGCCCTGCAATTTAAGCAAAACGTTGTGGATGCTGGAAATGTGAAAAAACCCAGAAAATGCTGGAAAAACTCAGTAATTCTGGCAGCATCTATGGAGGGAGGAAAGAGATAATAATGCTTCTGGTCAATGACATTGTGTCAGAACTAGAAAAACTAGACCTTTTGACTGTTACTATTAAATCTGCTTCCACCACCCTTTGAGGTACTGGCTTCCAAATCATAACATTTCACATGAAAAGACTCGCATGTGAGTGAGGCAGCACCTCCGAAGTGGGAGAAACGTATAGGGGGGGAGCAATATACCCCTCCCCCAGTATACTCTCTGATTCACCACGTGCAACGCAAAAGAAGATCCACCAGTTTTTTGTTAAAAAAGTAGTGTCTAGCATCTGTCCAATCCTCAAATAAAACCTCAGTTTTTCTGATAAAACAATCAAAAACACTTGCATGTCTAAATGCGTCTTTCGTAAAGCTGTGCAACCTTACAGCATCTGTCTAGTGACAACACAACCTCTGGCTCACCATAAGCAACCCAACAGAAAAATTTAAGTAGTATTACAGTACAAATTTTAAAAGATCCAAAAGTAAAATGGTATGTTTCGAATAATAGAGTAAGAAAATAAACATTGTTAGTAAAAGTTAAAGTTCCATGATAAGCTCCGAGTTGCCTGCTCCTTTGTAAGAAAAACACCTTGCACCACCACTTTGGGAGGGAATGTGATCTGCAGGTCATTAGAATGGGTTTGTACGTGGAATCATGTTACTGTTGTACAAACTCCAACAATGTCAGGCAATATTATGCACCTTTGTAAGGTTAACCAGCCATACCTATAGGGTCAACAAAATCTCAGTGACTGTCTCATTTTACATCAAATTACTGTCATGTTTTTGCCCACTTTCTCCCCTCCTTTATTAGGCCCTGATTTTTTTGCCAGTTACAGTTCACTCAATGTTCTATTCTTTATAGGCAATCATAGGTTTTCAAACTGTAATTCCTGGACCCTAATACAAAAGCAAAACGTTGCGGATGCTGGAAATGTGAAAAAACCCAGAAAATGCTGGAAAAACTCAGCAATTCTGGCAGCATCTATGGAGGGAGGAAAGGGATAATAACCCTTCTGGTGAATGGCATTGTGTCAGAACTAGAAAAACTAGATGTAACAGGTTTTAAGCAAATACAAAGACAGGGAAAGGGTATTACTGGAGGAAAGAAAATAAGAGGGAGGTTCTTTGTTCATGTGGAAGCAGAAGATATTAAATGACAAAAGGGATACTGGTGCAAGACAAAAGGAGATAGTAATGGAGCAAGAAAAAAAAAGTGTCTAGAGGACATGTAAATGCAAATAGCAGAATCATTACCAACAGCTGTCATCCAAAAACAAAAAAAAAGTAAAGCAAATTAGGTACAGAGGTAAAAACAAAATGCTGGCAATACTCAGCAGGTCTGGCAACATCTGTGGAGAGAGAAACAGTTAATGTTTTGAGTCCGTATGACACTTTTTCACAACTGAGAGGGAGAAATTTGACGGGATTTATACTATTGAAGAGAGGGGGTGGAGCAGGTGGAGCAAAATGGAAGGTCAGGGATAGGTAGAAGCTCAGAAGAGATTTTACAAAGGTGTCATGGACACGAGACAAAGGGTGTGGTAATGATAGTATTAAAGACTAAGGAAGGTGCTAATAGTGGCATAAAGGTCAGGCTGCAGAATGTGTTAATAGCAGAACAAGCGTCAGGCCATGAATGTGTTAATAGCAGAACAAGCGTCATGCTTTCTGAAAGCAAAGCATAAGAACAAGTTACAGACTGACCTTGTGAGTGGGAGGGGTTTGGGGAGAAAAAATATATCAAAATGGAGGACAGAGTTCATGGTCTGAAATTGTTGAACTCGATGTTAAGTCCCGAAGGCTGTAAAGTGCCTAATTGGAAGATGAGGTTCCTCCAGTTCTGCTGGGCTTCCCTAGAACAATGTAGCAGGCCAAGGACAGAAATGTGAGCAAGATGGTGAATTGAGATGGCAGGCAACATGCTTGCAGACTAAGCGAAGGTCACCCAGTTTGCACTTAGTCTCCCAATGTAGAGGAGACCACATTGTAAGCAATGAATGCAGTAGACTAAATTGAAAGAAGAGCAAGTGAATCGCTGCTTCACCTGGAAGGAATGTTTAGGGCCTTGGACGGTGAGGGGGGAGGAGGTAAAGAGGCAGGTGTTGCACCTCCTGCGATTGCATGGGTGGTCCGGTGGGAAGGGGATGGAGTGTTGGGGGTGATAGAGGAGCGGACCAGAGTGCCATGGAGGGAACGGTTCCTATGGAATGCTGACAGGGGAGTGAGGGGAAGATCTGTTTGGTGGTGGCATCATGCTGGAGTTGGTGGAAATGGCAGAGGAATGCGGAGGCAATATAGGTTTAGATGTTTTGATCTGTGTTGAGTCCAGAGGGCTGTATAGTGCATAATTGAAAGATAAGGTGCTGTTCCTCGAGCTTGCTTGTGTTGAGTGTGATTGAAACAATGTAGCAGGCTGAGGACAGAGAGGCCAGAGTGGGAGCAAGGCAGAGAATTAAAATGACAGGTGACAGGAATCTTGGAGTTATGTTTGCGGAACAAATGGAGGTGTTCTGTAAACCAGGCGCTCAATCTGTGTATTATGAGCAAGGAACACAGTATAGTATATTGAAATAAGTACAAGTAATTGTTTTATCTGGAAATGTGTGTTTGGGGCCGTAATTGATGGTGAGAATGGAAGAGGTAAAAGGGCAGATATTGCATTCCCTGTGCTTGCTGTGGAAATGATGCTGTGGAAAGGAGAGGGTTGAGGATTGGACCAAGCAGTCAGGGATGGAACTGTTCCTTTGGAATGCTGAAAGGGGAGGGAAAGACATGTTTTGGTGGTGGCAGTAGCTTTCACACCTTCCCCACACATTGCACTCAGATGGGTATTTAAATGAACTAATGCCATATTATGTGGTAGGGTCAGTGCTCCAGGCAGCCAGTAACTGGAAAACTCTCCTCTGTAAATAATCCTTAACATTTTCAGGGCCAGCATTTCCAGGGAAGGAAGAAACCTGTCCACCCTTTCAGCATTTCTTCCTTCCTTCTCCCTTTCTAATGATTTAAAAGATTCCCACTTTTATCTGATCATGCCTCCTGAAATGCCTTGGGATGTCTGTGTTAAAGGCATTTTATAAATATAAGTTATTTTTGTTAACCATCGCTGTCTAGGCTTAGATTTGAAGCAATACCATTGGGCAGCGATTGAGGGTAGTGAACACCCATTGAACCATCCCCCAACTTGAGTCAGTCTTTATCTTCAGGCGAGGAAAGAAGAAAAGTAAAAACAACTGGTCAAAGAGATAAAACTCAATCTGTGAGGAAACTCCAAATGTCTGTTTTGAGATATTGGGAGTTTCACTGCCTAGGATAGCTAGATAGCATTATTGAATATGTAGATGCAGTGCTTTTTAAAAAATGTTTATATGTTTTGCAGTGTTAATGTTTCACATTGTGCTAATCTTTGAATCTGTGTTCAGCAATACGTTCCAAGCAATTTACACGAGGAAGTGGTAAAATATCTTTCAGATGGTTCTTCATTTGCTGAAAATTAAATGTTTAAATTCGTCGAGCTTTATTTGATAAGTATGCTAGCTCTTGTTGTTATCCGACACTGAGTTGAGTAGTAGTTGATTTGAGTAGCAATGAAAAGTAACATTTATAATTCAAAAGGAAACAGTTACAGCTCAAACTCAAAACTATTTGAGGGGAAAATTTCAGGGGTTTTTAACGCCTTTTTCAAAAATAGTCATGTGTTATACACACTCAATGTTGTATCTTTTCACTTTTTCTCCCAGGGTATTTTTCAGAATTCTAGAATGTCATTACAGGAAACCCCAAACCCAACCCATTATATTTCCAACTTGTTTGTTAATTGGGCCCAATTTATTCACCTTATAAACTTTTTGCTGTGATTAAAGTGAGAAACCCAGCTTATTGTTGTCAGAAAACTGAAGTACAAATTGAAACCCACAGGGTTACTTACTGATTTCCTCCTTGTTGCTCACTGAAGTTTAGCATTTGTTTATACTGCGATAATGTGTTGTTTTTAGCTTTGCATTGATAACTTAAATCAGTCCAAAGCTTTTGCTTTCCAGTCACTCAGGTGTTAGATTTTACTCAGCTACCCAATCATTTTTTGTCCATGAACACACTTTGTTTATTAATAAAAGTGATTTTGATTGGACTTGTTCTTTCAAAGTCAAGATAGAAACATATTAAAATAGAAGCAGGAGTAAGTCATTCGGATCTTTAAGCCTGCTCTGCCATTCAGTATAATCATAGCTGATTCTCCATCTCCACGCCATACTTGTGCTCTCTCCCCATACCCCTTGATGCCTTTAGAGTCAAGAAATCTATCTATTTCCTCCTTAAACATATTCAGTGACTTGGCCTCTACAGCCTTCTGTGGTAGAGAATTCCACAGGTTCACCACCCTCTGAGTGAAGAAGTTTCTCCTCATCTCAGACCTAAGTGGTCTACTCCATATCCTGAGATTGTGACCCCTTGTTCTAGACCCCCCACCCAGAGGAAACATCATCCCTGCATCCAACCTGTCAGTTCAGCCCTGTCAGAATTTTATACGTTTCAGTGAGATGCCCTCTCATTCTTCTAAACTCCAGTGAATACTGGCCTAGTCGGCCCAATCTCTCCTCATACTACAGTGCTGCCGTCCCAGGAATCAGTCTTCATTCTGTTTTTTTTTCAAACGAGGAGTAATTCCTTTTCAATCTATTGTTGGGGGACAGGTAACATCTTTTGTAATCAAGTGTCCCACATGGCATGTTGCCTACCTGCTGCCAGGATAAGGGACTTTTCAAACCAGCTTGAAATGATGTTGGAGAGGGAATGGGAGGATGCAGTCATTGTTGTCCAACAACATAGAAAAGAGTAGGCAAGAGGTTCTGTTTGGAACAAGGAGCTTAATCAAATGAAAGACCTCAAGGGTTAGAATCTCTGGATTATTACCCGAGCCACGTGCAGATTGGGGTAAGGATAAGCAGATCAGGGAGTTGAAGAAGTTTTGGGAACATGGTTCCATTTCATTGTGCACTGGAACCAATACTGGGACAAGAAGAGCTGAATAATTGCAATGGGCTCCACCTGAGCCTGGCTGGGATCAGGGTCCTAGTAGAAAGGATAAATAGTGCGGTCTCAGGTGTGGTCTCACACACTTTTTAACTGGAACGTGAAGTGTGAGGGACAGCTCAGGTGAAAAGGGTAGTAAACAAAAGGGAAGGGAACACCCCAGCAATATAACTGAAGACTTGTGCTCCAGAATTAGCCAGGCCCCTAGACAAGCTGTTCCAGTACAGCTACAACACTGGCATCTACCTGACAATGTGGAAAGTTGACTAGATATGCCCTCTCCATAAAAAGCAGGGCAAATCCAACCCAGTCAATTACCGCCCCTCTTATCTCCACTCAGTCATCAGCAAATGATGGATGGTGTCTTCAAGAGTGCTATCAAGCAACATTTACTCAGCTATAACCTGCTCACTGACGCTCAGTTTGGATTCCACCAGGGCCACTCAACTCTGATCTCATTACAACCTTGTTCAAAACATGGACAAAAGAGCTGAACTCAAAAGGGGAGGTGAGTGACTGCAAGGCAGCATTTGATTGAGTGTGGCATCAAGGAGCCCTAGCAAAATTGGAGTCAATGGGAATACTCTCTGCTGGTCGGAGTCATACCTAACATAAAAGAAGATTGTTGTGTTTATTGGGGGCCAATCATCTAAGTCCCAGGACAATGCTGCAGGAGTTCCTCAGGGTAGTGTCCTAAGCCCAACCATCTTCAACTGCTTGATAGGACCCTGGGAAGTACCAAGGATCAGAGGGACCTTGGTGTACATGTCCACCGGTCCCTTAAGGTAGCTGGACAGGTAGATAAGGTGGTTAAGAAGGCATGTGGAATACTTACCTTTATTAGCTGAGGCATAGAATATAAGAGCAGGGAGTTTATGCTGGAACTGTATAAAACGCTGGCTAGGCCAAGCTAGAGTATTGCGTGCAGTTCTGGAATCTGCGTTATAGGAAGGATGTGATTGCACTAGAGAGAGTGTAGGGGAGATTTACCAGGATGTTGCCTGGGCTGGAGAGTTTTAGTTATGAGGAGAGATTGGATAGAGTGGGGTTATTTTCCCTGGAGCAGAGGAGATTGAGGGGGGACTTGTTTGAGGTGTATAAAATTGAGGGGCATAGATAGGGTAGATAGGGAGGAACTTTTCCCCTTGTTGGAGGGATCAATAACCGGCGGGGGGCATAGATTTAAGGTAAGGGTAGGAGGTTTAGAGGGGATGTGAGGAAGAATTTTTTTCTGGAACTCACTGCCTGAAAGGGTGGTAGAGGCAGAAACGTCATAACATTTAAGAAGTATTTGGATGCGCATTTGCGATCCCATGACATACAAGGCTATGGGCATAGTGCTGGAAAATGGGATTAGAATTGTTAGGTACTTGTTTGACCAGCACAGACTGGTCAATGGGCCAAAGGGCCTTTTTCTGTGCTGTAGAGCTCTGTGACTGACTTTCTAAATGGTGGTTAAAAGATAGCAACAATGGATGTCCAGAGAAGCTTGGGGTCCAGGTACACAGGTCATTAAAATTTCATGAACAGGTACAGAAAATCATCAAAAAGGCCCTCTTGTGCCCCCTTTTCTGCTGCAATGTACTATACTCACATTCATAATCAGCCTCAATTTTTCACCCCACAAATGCATGTTTTCCTTACTAATACCGTATAACTGGACACAGTGGTTGACCAGGTATTACAAGTTGTGTTGCCAAGATTTGTGGGTATTTAAGACATGCATCCACAGAGCAGACCCGGCATGGTGAATGACGAAGAGAAGTGAGTCTTCCAACAAAATAAATGAAGTATGAAGTTGGTTTCAAGCTAAAAGTTGTAATGTTTATTAACTCATCAAGTAACTGCTGCAGCGAGGGAATTCGGTGTTAGTGAAAAACTGGTGTGAGATGACAGAAGATGGAATCTGCCCTGAAGAAGATGCCTCATACCAAATATGCCATGCAAACAGGGACCAGCCATTGTCCTGATCTTGAGAAGCATGTGTTGGAATTGGTCCTCGACAATCATCAGAATGGTTTCATCGTGACCAGAAATGCAATGCGTATATATGCACTTAAGCAGACCAAATCAAACCGTGAGTGTCCAGCAAAGGTTTCAGAGCAACAGCAAGTTGACATAGCTGTTTTAAGTAACAAAAGTGTCTGATGTTGTAGCAGAAGATCAAGATTGCTCGGAAATTATGAAAAGAACTCTCTACCAAAATTACCATTATGAGAAGCCAAGCCATTCAAGGATTATGTTCTCACTGAATACAATAGGCGGATGGTTGATGGAGAAAAGCCTTTACAAAGAGTGGAAATATGCATGGTACCCCCGCTTGATGTTTTATATGATCTTATTATCAAATTGTTGGATGCTATTTGTGCACAAACCGTCATCAAATCATTCAAAATATCCAATTCAATGGATGGAGAGGAACATGATCTGTTGTGGAGAGATGATTCTGAAACCAAACTCTGTTCAAGAGTGGGATCCTTACGGCGATGCCATAACCAAAGTGGTTCAGAATGAGTTTGATGTCTGATGCTGAAGACAATGAAAATGCTTTCATTGTGGTTAAAGGTATCTTTGTACAATTACTCTATTCAATAAACCGTGCCACATTGATCTAATATGAATTACCAGTGTTATGTTTTCTTTTCACATTTCAAAATGGTGCCCACCCACAAATGGTTCACATTTTATACTCCGCATGTAAGTTAATGCCTGTTTTTGCAACGATTTTTGGAGGCTTCAAAGGTCAACTTGTATATTACCATCTGCAGTAACTTAAGAATCTGCTTTGTAGACCTTATATATGCTGTACTGTATGTCAAGTGATTTCTTCTTAGTTGGATCTGATCCTCATGGCAATACTTTTCCTCCATCCTAGAGTATTATCTTTGTTACCCAATTGGTGACTGTACAGTTTACTCCTGATAATTTAAAGCTTATTAATGCAAATTACTGGATCATTTTAATTGCATTTAAGGGACTGGTTCCATTTAATGCAATTGCTTTATTTCAAACTTTTTGGGGTGTCAGCTAACAACAGTTGGAATTATCAGGAATAGTATGTATAACCAAGTTGGCTATCACTGAAGCAAATTTGTATTCGAGTTTTTTTTTAAGTATGTGGTTTTACTCGGGCATTAAAGCAGTGAGGCAATGATTATTTAAGGCTGGGGGGAAACACAGGACTTACTGACAATTTATGCAAGTGTGGAACAAATGTGTGTGCAGTAAGTTCTTGCTTAAATGTTATTTCACTTAAACATTGTTAATGAAGTAGTGCCACTTACCCATTTAACATTCAGTTTCATTTTAACATTACTTACCACGGACTTCCTCTTCTGTGGCCTGCCTGCTCACATGACCCTGCCTGCATTCTCTCACCAGTAGTCCCTCTTCCTCCCACTGCCAGCTTTGCCTCCTAGCATTATTCCCCGGCCTTGCCTCTGCCCAGTCTTGGCTTTGCCCAGCATTGCCTCCCGTCCTCTGTTCTTACTTGGGGACTAAGGGAAGTTCTTGCTGCTGCACTCTTGGCTCCTGATTCTGCTGCTGAGCTTGCACTGAAGCCCTGGGCTCCATCTCATGGCAGAAGTTGGTTGGTGCAGGTAGTCAGGGCTCAAGCCACTACCTGCAGTGATGAACTTCTGCCACTAGATAGAGCCTGGTCAATCTAAAAGTACTGTTATGTAGGTGAATGTACTGTAATTTTTCAACATTGTACAGTATTGTATGTTGTATTTATTTTATATTTAGTGATGTATTTTATTTTCCAAGTTATTTCAGCTAGAAATGCACGGTGCTGCACGTGGATGACAGTATTTCAACCCTGTACAATGTTTTTTTTCTGGGTGAGAAATTTCCAAAGGTGCCTAACTCTGGCTTTAACATTGATTCCTAAGTGAATCTATGATTCACTTAAAGTCATGATTTTCTGAAACACAACCACAACTTTTAAGTGAGGACTCCCTGTAATCTGAAAACACTTCACTAGATTGGCAGTTATGTATCCAGCCCTGGAATATTACCACAAGGGTGTATAGGAGGCAGAATAAAACGCAACACACTGAACCACAAACACATAGCCGAACTGAGTTCCTAACCTTGGCTCTCAAGTTGAAGCAGTTAAGGTCACTCAAGTGTGGAGGCTTCACTGGTGGCCAGCCAAGATCAACATATGTAGTAGTTGGAGATTATTGATTTAGTGGGGCCTGCAAAAAGAAAAGATAAAGCAAAAAGAAAAAATGCAAGCTGTACTAGAAAGGTCCACTACCCTCTAAAGTTAAACAAAAATATAAAGTGAAATAAATTCTAGACTGACTACACATGATTCAGTGACTCTGAAGCTGTTCAAAACAATACTTCCATGCAAAGTGTGACAATAAAATAACGCAAAACAAGTTTAGAAAATGGATTATATAAACCGTTGTAGTAATGGGTATGATATGCTCACTTAATACACTGTTTATTATGCCCAGTCCTATCAGTATGCTCTGTTCTTGAATGGTTAATGTCCAAATAGTCATTTGGTAGTACAGAACTTGGGTATTGCTGAAAAGAGACATGTCTAATCTTTTCGTCTTGCACTCATCTGGATACTTGCAAGAATACCAATATAAAGAGGAAAACAACAATTTATACTGTATGTGAAGAGAGTGCTGATTGGTTGGCAAGTGGCATTGCCATGGAGAATGCACTACTGATGGCGACTGACAGTTAATGCCAAGCATTGTTTTAAATTTAAACCGGCATCTTGATCCTGATTGGTCAAGGCATTGCCCTGAGGAATGATTCAGTGAATGGCTGTCACTTATTTGGTTTAGCTGAAACAGGTGCAATGTATGTACATGTTCTTTCTGCCTGCAAAGAACAGAGCTCTATGTATTATATATGTAGCTTCCAGTACTTACAAATACACCACGCTGCAAGCCCAATTGACAATCTTAAATTGGTTGTCAGCGTAATTCTTAGTATATTGAAGATTATTTAGCGAATGTTGTCCAATCACAAAATCACATCGAATGTTGGACACTATGTTTTGAGTTTTGCCAGCATGGGCTCGTTGGGTGTGGCCTGCACCATGCCCATTGTGAACTGTGGCTGAGAATTGCTGTTTGTCCAACTTCTTCAAGATCTCATCAACCTTTTTGGCTGTATCATGGCATTGATCCCTATCCTAATTTTATAGCCACATAATGACAGTCTTATAATCAACAGATGTTCTTGGGTCTTTTCTTACTATGCATGACTGAATTAATCTGCCTGCCATTTGTACACACCAATATTCTACGTGGATGTTCACAATCTTGGAAACAAAATGATCCATGTCATCCTTGCAATGAAAACAGAAAATGCACCTGTGGGAGAGAAACAGAATTAACGTTTCAAGTCCATATGACTCTTTGGGATGAATGCACTGGGAGAGGGAAATTTAAGAAGATAGTTGGTCCTGAAAAGAGATTGGGGTTGACCTTTCCGGTCCATGGTGCCCCTGTAATTAAACAAAGTTTTGGCTGAGGAGAGCAAAGCACAGCCATGGTCCAACTTCACCTGACATTTGATGACTAACGCAATTGTGTACCAAATGAGGGACTAATGATGGGGGCAGTACTTGGCAGCATCACCACCTGCAAGTTCCCTTCCAAATCACACGCCATCCTGACTTGGAAATATATCATCGTTCCTTCGCTGTCACTGAGTCAAACCCTGGAACTTCCTTCCTAACAGCACTGTGGCTGTAACTACATCACGTGGGGTGCAGCGCTTCAAGAAGGCAGCTCACCACTGCTTTCTCAATGACAGCTAGGGATGCGCAATAAATGCTGGCCTAGCCAACAACACCCACGTCCTGTGAACAAATTAAAGAAAAGAAAACATGAACGGAGCAGCCAGTGGATGCATCTGTAGGCACCAGAGGCAATGAGATCAGCAAAGGGGCCAATCTCAGCCAGATAATCGGACAGGACCCGTGAGTCATTTTCCCTAATTGGCCGCCCCCAAGTGAATGTGGTTGGCCGGCCCCTTCCCACGCCCTTGAGAATTCCACTGGCAGGAGACCTGTCTCCTAGACTAAATTCAGCCTATTGTCACAGCAAAACTATCACAAAGGTACCACACAAGATATTTCTTGATTGAAAACTGAATTGGTCACGTATCATCTTTCAAAGTAAAGCTCTGTGATTGGGTGATCTTGCTTATTTAAGCTGAGCTGCAGTGACATCTTTAGAAGCCAGGTTCTGTAATTCCACCCATTCAGATCTTTCTAGCTTCAAATCAGGGTGTAAATGATAAACTCAGAAAAATCAAAGAGATTTGATTGGAAACCGTAAAGGTGATCAGGATGTTCTAAGTAATATCCGATAGAATTCTCTGCAATGAAATGAAAGTTCTGCATATAGGCACTAGATGGTGCCATACACCCTTATGTGCTATCATTGCTTTTTAAGTAGTGTATCACATACAAACCTGCAAGTATTTTCCACTAGTACCTGTATGGAAACCAAACAGGTTTTTCACAGGTCTCTACAATCTGTAAATTGTTTTGGAGTTATTGGCTTTTTTTTTTTTTTGGAGCCTTTTGGGCAGCTTTTGCTTTCTGCTCTTGCCACGGCACTGAAAAGGCATTAACCAAAGTCACAAATAACATCCTCTGTGATTGTGGTGAGCTATCTTTCCTCAACCTCTCTGCGCCCTTTAACATGATCAATCACGCCATTCTCCAACACCTTTTTGTCCCATTGCCCACTGCAGTGGAAATGCCCTCACCTTGGTTCTACTTTTATTTACCTGATCGTAGCCAAAGCATCTTTTCTCACCTCAACATTGTTACCTCAGAAATTTCACAAGAGTCCATCCTTAGCTGCCTCCTCTTCCTTCTATAGATAACCTGCATGGGGTCAGCTTCTACCTGTGTGCTGACAATACCCGGCTGTGTCTCTCCACCACTTCTCTCAACTCCGTAGAAAAGACATAACTATTGTTTTCAGCCCCTGCCAAAAATATGTACCCTTACCATAGATTCCAGTCTCCTCCCAACCATTGCCTCAGGCTGAACCAGACTGTTCATAATCTCAGTGTCCTGTTTGATCCTGAATTTATCCCATATCCATTGTCACAAAGACTTCTGCACCCACTTCCAAAACATCCCTGTCTCAAAATCTGATGCTGAAACATTCATCCATGCCTTTGTTACCCCCAGACTCACTCATTTTTTAAAATTCATTTGCGGGATGTGGGCGCCACTGCCAGACCAGCTCTTATTGCGCATCCCTAACCCAATTCCTTACTGAACCTCCCATCCTCCACCATCCGTTAACTTCAGCTCATCCAAAACTCTGCCATTCTTATCCTTTCCCGCACCAGAATCCACTCACACAATCTCTTAGCTCAGGGATTGGTAACCTTTCAAAAGTGGCATGAGAGGTCTTCATTTTTTTGCTAATTTAAGGTCATGTATGCTAGTAATACATTTTAGCACTTATAGGGTCTCTATATATAGTTAAACTATTGTGTGTAAAATAATAGGTTTTTCAAAATGCTTAAAAAGCTTCATTTAAAATTATATTAAAATGCAGATCTCACCAATTTAGTGTGATCCTCACCCTTGCTTTTTCTTCCTTAGGAGCTGACATTTAGTCAAATATACCCCTCAATTTACAGTGTAAAAAATCACAACGTCAAACACACTGCATTGTTCAGCATTATATGATACTGATGTAAACAGCTAATCAGGGCTTAAAAATATTGCAGCAATACATAAAACACAAGCATTTGCTATTTAAATTCTATACATCTTTTGCCAATATCTTTTTGGGATAAGTAAATGTTTCCTTAGAACTTTTCCTGCCATTAATTGGACTAGCAGTGTAACTGCCACACAAAATCATCTCTAGAGGTTGCCAATCCCGGTTGTAGCTCTTTGACCTACTTTGCCTCCCAGTCACTCAATGTCTCAGTTTAAATTCTCAACCATGCTTTTCAATTCTTTCATACAAACATACGAACAAGGAGCAGGAGTAGACCATTCAGCCCCTTGAGCTTGTTCTGCCATTTAATAAAATCATGGCTGATCTGATAGTAACCTGAAATCTGCATCCTACCTACCCCCAATAACCTATCACCCCCTTGCTTACCAAGAATCTATCCACTTCTGCCTTAAAAATATTCAAAGACTCTGCTTCTACCACCTTTTCAGGAGGAGAGTTCCAAAGACTCACGACTCTGAGTGAAAAGATTTCACCTCATCTCTGTTTTAAATGGACAACCCCTTATTTTTTAACAGTGACCCCTAGTTCTAGATTCTCCTACAAGAGAAAACATCCTCTCCACATCTACCCTGTCAAGAACCCTCAGGACCCTATATGTTTCAATCAAGTTGCCTCTTACCCTTCTAAACTCCAGCAGATTCAAGCCTGGTCTGTCCAGCCTTTCCTCATAAGACAACCCACCCACTGATGAACCTTCTCTGAACTGCTTCCAATGTATTTACATCCTTCCTTAAATAAGTTGGCCAATACTGTACACAGTACTCCAAATGTGGTCTCACTAGTTAGTGCCCTGTACAACTGAAGCATAACCTCCCTACTTCTGCATTTAATTCCCCTCGCAATAAATGATAACATTCTACTAGCTTTCCTAATTACTTGCTGTATCTGCATACTAGCCTTTTGTGATTCATGCACTTGGACACCCAGATCCCTCTGAATCTGAGCTCTGCAATCTCTCACCATTTAGATAATATGCTTCTCTTTTATTCTTCCTGCCAAAATGGACAATTTCACATTTTCCTACATTATACTCCATTTGTCAGACCTTTGCCCACTCACTGAACCTATCTATATTTTTTGTAGCCTCCTTATGTCCTCTACATAACTTACTTTCTTACAACTATCCCTTCACCAGTCATTTATATAAATTGTAAACAGTTGAGGTCCCAGCACTGATCCCTGTGGCACTACATTACATCTTGTCAACCTGATAAAGACCCATTTATGCCAACTCTCTGCTTCCTGTTAACCAACCAATCTTCTATTGATGCCAACATGTTACTTGCATATCATGAGCTTTTATTTTCCACAATAACCTTTGATGTGGCACTTTATCAAATGCCTCCCTACCTCTGCATCCTCTTCCAGTCCTACAAACCCTTCCTTGAATTTCTTCCGTTGTTCATCCCCTTTCCTCTACTGCCATTTTATTGGCTGTGCTTTAAAATTTGTAATCCCTGGTATTCTCTTACTAAACCTTTTTGGCTCACCACCCCATTCTCCTCCTCTTAAGTGATCTTTAAAAGCCACCTCTTTGCAATATTGATTCTAATATTATTGGCAGAGGCCTGGAGCAATGGGCCCTTCAATCTGTGCATGGTCAGTGCAAGACCAAGGAAGAGGAAGGAGAGAAAAGAACAGAGTAAGAAACTTAACAAAGTAGGCCTTTAACATGTGATATGTGGGGATGGGGTTTGGCAGTTACTGGCATTCAGGTAGTTTGATTCTCCACTTTCATTTTGATCTCACGTATTCTATCTACAGTGTATAGTTCTGTGTAATAATTTACAATAACTTTTTTTATGAACATTTCACTCCAGAGCTTGATCATGCCAACATTTTAGCTCTTTGAACGATGTGTTTACAAATTCATTCTTCTTGTACTGTTGGGGGGATGGATCTGTGCCACTAGCACCTGGGAGATTGAAAGTGAAAAGATACCTTTCAGTGGTGGATAATGCAATGTTGATTTTTTTTTTTTATTTGCTATCTCTCAGTGGATTAAATATTCCATGGAAAACTTAAGGATCATGGAATTATCACCTGTGGAAGGTCATATATCTTGGCAAATTTCACTCTGGTGGATTTGACAGTTAGTGAGATATTTACCTTCTTGGAAGCTTTACCTGTCTTTATTCGTCTTCATCTATGTACTGTCCAGTAAAAAGATCATTCAGATTGGATAAATCGCCTTTTATCCTTTCATAATTAGGGTAAAAATTACAATTGATAGAGCTTACACCTGAATGCCTGGTGCGCTGGGAATATATTCCTGTATGAGAGCCATCTTTTACACGGGCATTAACTACTTTAATTTCAGTAGGTTATATCTTCCCTAAAAATAGCATTCACAAACTTGTGTGCTGCATTAGACACATACTGACTACTATTCAGTGCAGCACTGCCATCATTTCTTCAAGCTTCACTGTTTCTGCTCATTCAGATCAAAGTGGATCCTGCAAGACACTGTAATGTGTCAAGATCAGTAACCTTATTTAAATACCATTTACAGAAAATTTTAATTATCATTTGACACTTTTTTTTCTTCAACAACTTGCCCATAATGTAAACTAATCTGAATTTTAAGCATATTCAGAAACAGTTGGTCATGCTGTTATGAAGGTTTGAGAAAAACCACCCACTCATTTAAAGCTGAAGCATTACTGAGCTGATTGGGCATTTTGGGTTTGGGTGGCACGGTGGGTTAGCAAACAGGCTTCACACCTCATCCCTTGGATTTGCACACAACCTAAATGATAGTTGTCAGCGCCCGAAACAGAATGAGTTTCAGATAATAACTTAATTCTTAATGGGCACAACTTCACATCAGAAAGCTTCCTTCAATTTTCCACTAAACTGAGGCATCAAGGCTGGTTATTGTGGAAATGGAAATGTCACCTTGGGTACTCATGTGAGGCTGAGGTTAAAGTGTTTTAAGGGTTTAGCTTGTATATGGCCATTACTATTCTTAACTGTATAATGTTAACAATGGCAAAGGACAACTAAACTGGGTTGATCTTTATGTTTACTTCAAAGCATGATTTACAGGATGTATGCTTATCTGAATTTGTTTTGTCTTTTCTCTTGAATAGGTCTTGTCATTTGTGGCCTTTATTCTGGAGGAGATAGTGTATAGCTGCATGAACTGTCATGCGCTTTACTTCTTTGAGTTTGTCAGCTGTAGTGCCTTCTTACTGACCACTTTCCTGCTAATCATACTGACTACTTCTCTGAGAAATAAATTGAACCGGATCAGCTGGCCAACAGTGGTAAGTAGAATAATTTGATTCATTAAAAATGCTTTGTGTTCTGTTTAGCTTTACATTCCATGGGCCTGGATATCAATTTCTTAATGTTTTTCATCTATGATTCTGTTTTAATATGCGTTACCAGAATCAGTCAAATTCAAACTGACCCCAATAATTTTGTAAACTGGGTTTTGGCCATACTTAAAGCAAATTTGATTCACTCCACATGATATGAAGTAACAACTGAACTAAGCATACTTGATCTGCCATGGACAATGACAACATCACAATTCTAGCAATGGATACTTTGAATACTTGTGCTCCAGAACTGGCTACTCCTGTAACCAAGCTGTACCAGTACGGCTGCAGCACAGCTACCCAACAAAGTGGAAAATTATCCACAAAAGGCAGGACAAGTCCAATCCAACTAATTATCATCCAGTTTTGGTTCCACCAGGATCACTTTTTACTTCAGACCATAACTCCCAATCTACTTCAGCTGCTTCATCAAAGTCCTTCCATCTTTCATAAGGTCAGAAGGGGGGGCTTGGGGGGGGAGGGGGGCGCACATTTGCTGACGATTACACAGTGTTGAGTAAATTTCCCATTTCCTCAGATGATGAATCAGACCATGCCCATATGCAGCAAGACCTGGACAAAATCCAGGCTTGGGCTGATCAGTGGCAACAGCCACCATGCTACACAGGTGCCAGGCAATGGCTGTCTCCAGTAACAGAATCGAACCACCTCCTCTGACTTTCAGCAGCATTACCATCACTAACTTCTGCACCATCAACACCCTGGGGTGATCATTGACTAGAAGCTTTATTGGAGTAGCCACATAAATATTGTGCCTATAAGAGCAGATCAGAGGCTGGGAATTGTGTTGCAAGTAATTCACTTCTTGACTCCCCAAATCCTTTCTACCACTTACAAGGCACAAATCAGGAGTGTGATGGAATACTCTCCACTCCCCTGGTTGAGTGCAGTTGCATCAACACATATGAAGTTCAACACCATTCAGGGCAAAGCAGCCTATTTGATTGGCAGCCTATCTACCACTTTAAACATTCACTGCCTCCATCACTGGTGCAACATGGCTGCAGTGTGAACCATCTACAATTTGCACTGCAGCAGCTCACCAAGACTTCTTCGCAGCACCTCCCAAACCGGCAACCTTTACCACTTAGATGGACAAAGGCAGCAGACACATGGGAACACCACTGCCTTCAAGTCCCCTTCCAAGTCTCTCACAATCCCAGCTTGGAACTATATTGCTGTTCCTTCCTGGTCACTGGTTCAAAATCCCATAACTCCTTAACTCTCAGCACTGTGGGTGTACATACACATAGACTGGAGTGATTCAGGAAGGAAGCTCACCACCACTTTCTGGAGGGATAGGTAATAAATGCTGTCCTTGCCAGTGATGCCGACATCTCATAAACGAATAAACCAAAATGTTACATTGGTGGAGCAGTAGTGGTTCTGAGGAAATCTCCAACTATCAAGTTTGTCCCTTATTAGTGCTGTCATCACTCAGGATTTCGATTAACCAGTTTGTTTTTGAACCAATTGCCTTTTTTTACTTTTATAAGCAATCTGGCAGCTAAAGTCTGACCTTTTTTGCCTGATTTTTATTTTCGTTTTTTTCCACCTATTGATGCATGATTTGCAGTAAAATATCAAAAGTGGAGCAATTCAAGCTGCAAAATCAACATAGCCTTGAACTTCCTTTTAATGTTACCAATAAGGAAGGTATCTGTACCTTCTAGAAACAAGATATCCTACAACAAAGAAAGAGAAAGATGCTGCATAAAGTAAATGCATAGTACATTGTCAAGGCCATAGCAGAGTCAGGTTAATTTATCATAATACAAACCTTTGTTTTTGAATTTTTCAAAAAGTGGTAATCCTGTTCCACATTCATAGGAATGTACACCTGGAAACAAAAAATATTGATGACCCATTCTTCCACTGATTATGTACAATCCACTCGATCATGGACTGAAATCCATTTACACTCTTGAGGAAATGTCTTTTCTTCTTGCCCAAAAAGATCAGTTAAACAAACCTCCAGAATATCTGTCTAATATTACATTTTACATTGTTTACTTTTGATCAGTTGCCTTATTTTGTCATGATACATCTATGTTCCCATAAATTCAGGAACAATTCACAGAGCTTTGCATCATGGCTATTTAACAGCTACAACAGGAAAACTACAATTCTATTCATAACAAGGGAAATCGTATTTGACAAATTTATTAGAATTTTTTGAGGATGTGTCAAGTAGGGTAGACAAAGGGCAACCAGTAGATGCAGTATACATGGATTTCCAAATGCATTCAATAAGATGCTACACAAAAGGTAGATACACAAAATAAGGGCAGATGGATTTGGGGTTAATGTATTAGCATGGATAGAGGATTGGTTAACAAACATGAAGCAGAGAGCAGGGGCAAACGGCATTTTCAAATTGGCAGCCTATAATGAGTGAAGTGCCACAAGGATTTGTGCTGGGGCCTCAACTCTTCATAATCTATATTAATGACATAGAGAAAGAGACAGAGACTAATGTGTCTTAAGCTTGAAAATGATACAAAGTTAGGCCAGAATATAAGCTGTGAGGAGGACACAAAGAAGCTGCAAAGAGATATAGGCAGGTTAAGCAAATAGGAACACAGTGACAGATGGAGTATAATGTGGGGAAGTGTGAGGTTATTCACTTTGCTAGTAAGAATAGTAAAGCAGAATCTTTTTTAAAAGATGTGAAACGTCTAAAAGTTGATGCTCAGAGAAGCTTAGATGTGCTCATTCATGGAGTACAACGTTAGCATGCGGGTACTGCAAGAAATTAGGGCACATGGCTGCCATTATTCAAGAGAATTGGAGTAGAAGAATAAAGAAATCTTGCTACGATTGTACAGGGCTTTGCTGAGACCACACCAGAAATACTATGCAAAGTTTTTGGTCTCCATATTTGAGGAAGGATATATTTGTATTGAAGTTGGCACAGTGAAGGTTCATGAGATTTGTTCCTTAGATGAGAGGATTGTCCTATGATGAGAAGCTTGAGTAAATTGGACCTATATTCTCTTAAGTTTAGAAGAGTGAGAGGTGATCTCATTGAAACATATAAGATTCTGAAGGGGTTTGACTGGGTAGACATTGAGAGGTTGTTTTGCCTGGCTGGAAAATCTATAACATGGGTGCACACTCTCAGGATAAGGAGTCAATTCTTTAGGACTGAGTTGAAGAGAAATTTCTTCACTCAAAGGGTTGCAAATCTTTAGAATTCTCTAAAACAAAAACAGAATTACCTAGAAAAACTCAGCAGGTCTGGCAGCATCGGCGGAGAAGAAAAGAGTTGACGTTTCGAGTCCTCATGACCCTTCAACAGAACTGAGTGAATCCAAGAAAGGGGTGACATATAAGCTGGTGTGTTGGGGGGGAGGGTGTTGGGGGAGAGAAGTGGAGGGGGTTGGTGTGGTTGTAGGGACAAACAAGCAGTGATAGAAGCAGATCATCAAAAGATGTCACAGACAACAGAACTAAAGAATACATAGGTGTTAAAGTTGGTGATATTATCTAAACGAATGTGCTAATTAAGAATGGATGGTAGGGCACTCAAGCTATAGCTCTAGTTGGGGTGGGGGGAGCATAAAAGATTTAAAAATATTTAAAAATAATGGAAATAGGTGGGAAAAGAAAAATCTATATAATTTATTAGAAAAAACAAAAGGAAGGGGGAAGAAACAGAAAGTGGGTGGGGATGGAGGAGGGAGCTCAAGACCTAAAGTTGTTGAATTCAATATTCAGTCCGGAAGGCTGTAAAGTGCCTAGTCGGAAGATGAGGTGTTGTTCCTCCAGTTTGCGTTGGGCTTCACTGGAACAATGCAGCAAGCCAAGGACAGACATGTGGGCAAGAGAGCAGGGTGGAGTGTTAAAATGGCAAGTGACAGGGAGGTTTGGGTCATTCTTGCGGACAGACTGCAGGTGTTCTGCAAAGCGGTCGCCCTGGTTACGTTTGGTCCTTCCAATGTAGAGGAGACCACATTGGGAGCAACGAATGCAGTAGACTAAGTTGGGGGAAATGCAAGTGAAATGCACTTGAAAGGAGTGTTTGGGCCCTTGGATGGTGAGGGGAGTGGAAGTGAAGGTGCAGGTGGGCATGGGGTGGTGCCATAGGAGGGGGTTGAGGAGTAGGGGGTGATGGAGGAGGGGACCAGGGTGTCCCAGAGGGAACAATCCCTACAGAATGCCGATAGAGGGGGTGAAGGGAAGATGTGTTTGGTGGTGGCATCATGCTGGAGTTGGTGGAAATGGCGGAGGATGATCCTTTGAATGCGGAGGCTGGTGGGGTGATAAGTGAGGACAAGGGGGACCCTATCATCTTTCTGGGAGGGAGGAGAAGGCGTGAGGGCGGATGTGCGGGAGATGAGCCGGACACGGTTGAGGGCCCTGTCAACGACTGTGGGTGGAAAACCTCCGTTAAGGAAGAAGGAGGACATGTCAGAGGACCTGTTTTTGAAGGTAGCATCATCGGAACAGATGCGACGAGGCGAAGGAACTGAGAGAATGGGATGGAGTCCTTACAGGAAGCGGGGTGTGAGGAGCTGTAGTTGAGGTAGCTGTGGGAGTCGGTAGGTTTGTAATGGATATTGGTGGACAGTCTATCACCAGAGATTGAGACAGAGAAGTCAAGGAAGGGAAGGGAACTGTCAGAGATGGACCACGTGAAAATGATGGAGGGGTGGAGATCGGAAGCAAAATTAATAAATTTTTCCAAGTCCCGACGAGAGCATGAAGCAGCACCGAAGTAATCATCGATGTACCGGAGAAAGAGTTGTGGAATGGGGCCGGAGTAGGACTGGAACAAGGAATGTTCTACATACCCCATAAAGAGACAGGCATAGCTGGGGCCCATGCACGTACCCATAGCCACACCTTTTATTTGGAGGAAGTGAGAGGAGTTGAAGGAGAAATTGTTCAGTGTGAGAACAAGTTCAGCCAGATGGAGGAGAGTAGTGGGGGTGGATATGGATTGTTCGGGCCTCTGTTCGAGGAAGAAGCTAAGGGCCTCAGACCATCCTGGTGGGGGATGGAGGTGTAGAGGGATTGGACGTCCATGGTGAAGAGGAAGCGGTTGGGGCCAGGGAACTGGAAATTGTTGATGTCACGTAATGTGTCAGAGGAATCACGGATGTAGGTGGGAAGGGACTGGACAAGGGAGAGAGAAGGGAGTCAAGGTAACGAGAAATGAGTTCTGTAGGGCAGGAGCAAGCTGAGACGATCGGTCTACCGGGACAGTTCTGTTTGTGGATGTTGGGTAGGAGGTAGAATCGGGCCGTCCGAGGTTGGGCGACTATCAGGTTGGAAGCTGTGGGAGGAAGATCCCCAGAGGAGATGAGGTCAGTGACAGTCCTGGAAACAATGGCTTGATGTTCAGTGGTGGGGTCATGGTCCAGGGAGAGGTAGGAGGAACTGTCTGCGAGTTGACGCTCAGCCTCCGCGAGGTAGAGGTCAGTGCGCCAGACAACAACAGCACCACCCTTGTCAGCGGGTTTGATGGCAATGTCAGGGTTGGACCTGAGAGAACGGAGTGCAGTAAGTTCAGAGAGAGAAAGAGATTAGAATGGGTGAGAGGAGCAGAGACATTGAGACAACTAATGTCGCACCGACAGTTCTCAATGAAAAGATCAAGAGAAGTTAAGAATCCAGAGGGAGGGGTCCAGGTGGAGGGAGAATATTGGAGGTGGGTGAAAGGATCCGTTGAAAGGGGAGGGGACTCCTGCCCAAAGAAGTGAGCCCGGAGACGAAGACGGCGGAAGAAGAGTTCAGCATCATGCCGAGCCTGAAATTCATTGAGGTGAGGGCGTAAGGGTATGAAACTAAGTCCTTTGCTGAGCACTGAACGTTCAACATCAGAGAGGGGAAGGTCAGGGGGTTTAGTGAATACACGGCTGGGGCTGAGATTGGAAGGTGGGGTGGGGACGGAGGGACAGGCAGGGGTGGAGGGTCCTAGATGGGTGTTGGTGTTGATGAGTTGTTGGAGCTTGCGTTCCTTAGCACTTGAGAATTCTCTACCTCGGGGAGTTGTGGATGCTGCGTCATTAAGTATATTCAAGACTGAGATCAATAGATTTTTTGGACACCATGGAAATCAAGGTATCTGGGGGTAGGGCAGGAAAGTGCAGTTGAGGTAGATGATCAGCCATGATCTTATTGAATGCTGGAGCAGGATTGACGGGCCCTATGCCCTAGTCCTGCTCCTATTTCTTTTGGCTTACTCATACAGCCATTTTTAAATTGTTAGGTTTAGCACTGGAGAATTGTAAATGTTACATCTTTGTTCAAAAAAGGGTGTAAGCATAAGTCCAGCAACTGCACGTCAGTTAGTTTAGCCTTGATGGTGGGGAAACTTTTAGAAACAATATTTTGGGACAAAATTAATAGTTACTTGGGCAATGTGGTTAATTAAGGAAAGAGGATAATGTGGTTGATGTGTCCCAAAAAGCACTTGATAAAGTGTTGCATAAATGACTTGTGAACAAAGTTCGAGCTCATGGAAAAAAGGGACAGGGATGCCTGTGGTTCTTTGTGGACTATGGCTAATTAACTACTTAATCACTTAGCAACAGACTGCAAAGTTGGCTGAGTGCAAGAAACAGAGCAGTGGTGAATGATTGATTGATTGTTTTATGGACCAGAGGAAGGCTTATAGTGGAGTTCCCTAGGGGCTGGTGTTAGGACTACTGCTCATCTTAAGCGGGTGGCGGCCATTGAGCAGCAGCAACCGAGCCGAAATGGGCAAGTTTATGAAACCTGGGAAGGTTGTTCTGGTGCTGGCCGGACGCTACGCTGGGCGCAAAGGTGTCATCGTGAAGAACATCGATGATGGAACCTCTGACAGGCCCTGCAGTCATGCTCTTGTTGCTGGTATAGATCGTTACCCTCGTAAAGTGACTGCCAAAATGGGCAAGAAGAAGGTGGCCAAGAGATCCAAGATCAAGTCCTTTGTGAAAGTATATAACTACAACTACCTGATGCCAACCAGATACTCAGTTGACATTCCTCTGGATAAGATCATTGTGAACAAGGATGTTTTTAGGGACCCTGCTTTGAAATGCAAAGCCAGACGGGAAGCCAAAGTAAAGTTTGAGGAAAGGTGCAAGACAGGAAAGAATAAATGGTTTTTCCAGAAGCTCCGATTCTAAATTGTATTTCAGTATAAATAAATATTCAGTTAAAATGTTTTGAGCATCGGTGTAGTATATGAATAAGTTTACTTTGCTTGAATAGTAAAAACAAAATTAATGTCCTAGACTTTGATATACAGAGCACAATTTCAAAATTTGTGGATGACATGAAATTTGGAGGTATTGTGAACAGAGGATTAAACTTCAAAAGGACATAGCGAGATTGATCAAATGGGTGAACAAGTGGCAGATGAAATTTAATACAGAGATGTGTGAAGTGATTCCTTTTGGTAGGAAGAATGGGGAACAGCAATATAAAATAAAGGGTATAGTTCTAAAGAGAGCAGAGAACCTGGGGTTATATGTGCACAAATCATTGAAGTGGCAGGGCACGTTGAGAGTGTAATTTTAAAAAGTACATGGGATCCTGGGCTTTACAAATAGGGGCACGAGTACAAAAGCAAGTAAGTTATCATAAATCTGTATAAAACACTGGAGTATTCAGCATTCGAGAGGGTGCAGAAAAGAATCATGAGAATGGTCCGAGGTAGGGTCTTCAGTAACATGGAGAGATTGGAGAAACTGGAGCTGTTCTCCTCGGCAAAGAGAAGCTTGAGAGGAGATTTAAGACAAGTTATTTAAAATAATGAGGAATCTGAAATTGAATCGTGGCTTTCAAAAGAGATCATTATTTGAAGAGGAAAAATTTGCAGGGCTATGCGGGGGAAAGGCAGGGAACGAGCAATAGGTGAATTGCTCTTGCAGAGAGCCACCACAGACATGACAGGCCAAATGGCCTCCTCCTGTGCTGTGCTGTATCCATTCTATGATTAAGTAATGAACATGGTGTTAACTAATTTAACTAGAAGTCATTCCCACATATCCAGAACTTGATTCTTCTAATCTCTCTTCTCATTCAAAGCATGCTAAGGCTAAAGCACCTTTATACTTTGGGGTGCTTCCATTAGAAGCGGTTCTGTAATATGAGGGCAATTGGTTTTAAAATACTTCCCATTTGCATTCAGAGTAGCAAAACACTGACAGCAACAGTTTGGATTTGTGATTCCTGGCAACGGACAGAGCTGTAATACAAAAAAAAACTCGGCTGACTTGTACTATAGGGCTAAGAAAATATTATGGGCAGCAATATCTGGCACCACTGGAAGCACCAATATAAGTTTGTTCCTGGTGATCTCTCAGGAAACCAGTTGGGTGAAGTGAGTCTTGGTATCACTGGAGGATTCTGCATTACCTTATTTATATTACCACGTCACCTTCAAATAAAGCCAGATACCATTGGAAAATTTTATTTACTTACTTTGCAAAAGATAATTTCAGCCTGCACATGAACAGCGAAGCAAAGGAAACATTTATCGTTTATTCCCTTTAGGAATCTTGCACCCAAAATAAACCTATAGGAAAATAGAAATTTGCTTTATTCAAAGAGGGCTGTAAGTAAAAAAAAAGAATATTCAGTTCTGGCTGGCAGTTAATTTCTCTGGTGTCTATTTATAACATTAAAGGCCACACTAGTATCATGTTTCAAATTTGGGCTAATAGAGAGCCTGTTAGTAGGCGCAACATTAAACATCGTTAAATACCATCCGTGGAATTTCACAGTAATGTGTTGGGAATGATGATGGTAAGTATGTAACAGCTATTGATTCAGTTTCCAAAGAGATGACGGATTGGTATAAGACACCATTCATAAAGGAACTTGTTTTCTTCTCGTTCAGTCTCTTTTCGAACATTTGCTTCCAGATACAAAGTATGAGAGCAAAGACCTCTAGAATTTGGAACTATGGATTTATCCCTTTTGAAAATTAATGGCTTAGTTAAAAGGAAGCAGTCATTATTAGTTACTACCAGGTTTTATAGAAATAAATCCAAGAAAATATTTTTAAAGGGGATGATTACTAAGAAATCCTTTCATGTAAGGCACCTTTTCTCATTACCCTTTTTGAGATGTTTTTAGTCATCTGTCTTATGATGTGTCAAAAAAAATTCACCACAGTAATTCATTTGACAACAAAGCAGTTTCTCAGTTTTCTTTTTCCCTTTCTTTCAGTTTTTGTGTTCAGCTCATCACACACTAATCACTAATAGTTTAAAAAAAAATGCTTGGTTTTAACAGGATATCCACCATCTTGTATATACAGGAAAGTATATATTTCCGCTTTTAACAAAAGCTCTGCAGACTTGAAAGAGACCAGAGCAGCTGGCAGAGAGAAGAGACTATAGCCACTAGCGCACAAGAAAGAATGTGTGGACAGGTCTAGAACTACAATGAAGGAAAGGAGGAAGCTCCCTTGAGCATGGGTTACAAACTTATAGGCTGGAATCTAGAGTCCCCCACCAGATGTGTTTTTGGTGTGGGGTTGGAGCTTATGTAAAATACGAGGGGTGCCAAGCCCATGCTCGAGTTGTCCAGCATAATACAATAGGTAGGCAGACAGTGAAATCGGCAGCCTGCCCACCACATTTAAATAATTAAAGGTCAGTTGAACTTGCCACCAAGGTAATTGACCAGGATATTATGCTGCCCACCCCATAACACTGTTGGCATGACAGGGGAGTGTGGGGGTGTGGGTTGGTGCAGGAGTGAGATGTCTGTTTTTTGAGGCCGTTGAAAAATGGTAGAAAAGAAGGAGCACAATGCACACGATTTGGGGTGGGTGGTTGGGGGGCGGGGGGGGCGCACCCCTCTATCCCCACCACCACCAAGATGTCACCACCCTTTGTCCCTCACCACCTGCCCTTCAAAACCCAGTTCCTTGCTGCCTTCTCTCGTCTCCCTAGGCTCTCGGATCCCTTCCTGCCCTAAAGCTCAAATTACTCATCTCTGACAGCCATCACTCTTCTTCGTGCTCCTCCTTACAGGTCCCGCACTCAGGACTGAACTCTGGTGCTGTGAGGGCTGCTAGAACTGCCAAGCCAGTCAGATTTGCCAGCAGCTCTCGGGCTTGGGACTTCCTGTCCAGTGATGGTGGAAGTCCCAGTGTGAACTTGCTTAGCCCACTGACAGCGTGCTGTGGCTGTGGGTTGGCTTTTTCCAGGTGCATCAGGTGCTGGCCAACTTCCCTTCTGGGGATGCAAGCAGTCCGCTCCCCATAAAATCCAGCCCTGTATACTGTCTGTGCAGCGTTAGTTGATCTTTCTTGGGATGTTTCGTCGGCCTCAGTATCTATCAGATAAGGAGGAAATAATTAGCTCATAATTCTTACTGCAGTTTGCTGTCCTATGAACTCTGAGAGAGAGAGAATGTCAAGTAACAACAGGATCTTGCTCAGCCACAGTTGCCACCATAGCTGATTGACTTGCTGTTACTCACAATGCAGGCTCACCCATGAAGAATGGTCTGTAGGGTGGGGCACCTGTGGACTTCAGTTGCTTAATGAGATACTGTAGCCTGCTAGGCTACGGACCAGGTGCTGGAAGGTAGGATTAAAATGGGCAGCTAGTTTTTTTTTATGCCAGTGCATACATGGTGGGCTGAATGGCCTCTTTCTGTGCCGTAGCTTTTCTATGGTCCTATGCTACTGTCATACAAATATAAAAGTTAAAGTGCTTTCATAAATGAACAAGAAGGCTATCCTATGTGTGTGTGCACTTTGTAAATACAATACTGGGCGTCGGTTAGCTCAGTTGGCTGGACGGCTGGTTTGTGATGTAGAATGACACCAACAGTATGGGTTCAATTCTTGGAATGGCTGAGGTCATCCATGAAGGCCTCTCTGTCTCAACCTCGCCCCCTCGTCTGAGGTGTGGCAACCTTTGGGTTAAACTCACCACCAGTCATCTCTCTAAAGAGAGCAGCCTGGGACTACAGAGACTTTCACTTCTTGTACAATACCCTCTGTATGTCAATATTTTCCAATTATTAATTCCTTTAGTCACATTTATAATATTTATAATAGCAACAGTATATAAACTGTTCACACTGCACTTGGAGCCTCCTGCCTCAAAATACCAGCAAATAATTTTACATTGCATGGTGTAAAATAAGCCCTGAAAATTAAGCCTTGTTGCCAAATGAAACCACTTCACTTTTCCAGTAGCTGCACTGTTTTCTCTTTCATCAACCCTTTTTGCTCCTAGGTCTTGTTACTAAATTGTTTGTGATGCTAGATTTATATTAGTTAATCACTAACATTCCAGTTCTGTTCCTCCCAGTGCCTCAGCTTGTAGAGAAACTCCTCCAACCAATTCTATTTCTCTGTCTCCCAAATGGCTCAGTTTTGCTATATAAGTAAATAATTATAGAAAAATATTATGGACAAAGTAAAGCCAAAAGGCATTGGTTTAAAACCGAGGCTGATTTACTTCTGTGTACCCTCAAACAATTATTGCCTTCCCTCTGGCCCCATTTCATGTGATGACAGTGCTTGATCTTGAATTGCCTTAAACGCCACAGCAGATCAGCTAGTATAAATACACTGTCACAATTTGCTTGATAATTCCTTTCTTATCTTTTTAACAGATTTGAAAAGCTAGAGGCAGTAGTTTGCATGACAATTACTTACTACAGGTGCAGTGACCCAAATCCGGCACCCTCAGGACTGAGACCGTGCCAGGTTTTGGATTGTCCCGGGTTTTGGAACCAAATCCTTTTTACAGGCTGTCTCTGTGGCACACTCTGTGCTGATCATTAATATTGTTAAAAATAACTAGGTTGCGGATCGCGGGACAGGGAGTGCTTGCAAGTCCTCATAACCATTATGGGCAGAAACATTGAAGATTTAAAAGGTTGCTTGGGAAAACTTTTTAAAAATCTTTTAATCTTAAAGTGGAGTGATTCTTGCAGGAAAAGAGCATTCGCTTGGACTGCAATAAGAACATAAGAAATAGGAACAGGCCATTTGACCCCTCGAGCCTCCTCCGCCATTCAGTAAGATCATGGTTGATCTGCTTGTGTTTCAAATTCCACATTCCCCTCTACCCCGATAACCTTAGAGTCTTGTTAGGCAAGGGAATCCATCTATCTATTAAAAATATTCAATGACCGCCCCACCTCCTCCACCTTCTGAGCCAGAGTTCCAAAGTTGCTCAACCCTCTGAGAGAAAAAACTTCTCATCATGGTCCTAAGAGGGTGATCCCTAAATTTAAAACAGTGGCCCTAGTTCTGGACTCACCCATAAGAGGAAACATCCTTTCGGCGTCCACCTTGTCAAGACTGTTCAGGATCTTGTATACCTCAGTCAAATCACCCCTCACGCCTCTAAACTCCAATGGAAACAAGCCCAGTCTGTCCAACCTTTCCTCATAAGATAACCCGCTCATTCCAGGTACATAGCAGGGACAGAGAGAAATAGCTGATTTTTGATCCTCTCACCTGAAAGCTGGCTGGGAATGCTGAAATCGGAATGTTCCTGCCTGTGGAACAAGCAGCTTTGTACCTGGAGAATAGGGAGGGCTGGGGAGCTGAGGGAGGCAGATCTTAAAGTGCTGCTATGGACTCAGGTCCTGTGTGAGCACAATTCTTGCTGATTCCATCTTCTGAGATCAGCCTGAGAATTGCCTCTTCATTCTTGCACTTACTCTGTTCCAGGAGCAGCACCTGGGAGAGAAGTGTTTGGTTTTTGGACGGCTCCAGTTTTTGGATAGCCGCATTTGAGACACTGTACCTGTATTCTTAAAAAAAAATCAAGCTTAAAACCCCACGCTGAGCAATACATAACACCCTTGCATCAAAAGCTCATTGCATAGAATTTGATAGCAAATCATGTAAGTGGCTTTTCCAAGTCTGTTCATGCTACCTTGTCTCGAAGGTGGGCAAAAATTTTCTACTGAGTGAAAATATTCTTATCATTTTCTTTGTGGTGCGTTTCCTGCTGGATGCATCACTATTTGGTGTTTTATGACCCCCAGTTGTTTGAACAGATTGCCAGTTAGTTATGAAAGGCCTCATTAATCTCATGACATTCTGTTACTTCATGTCACTTTTTCCCCCAAGCTGTAATTTTGTTGCACGAATATATTTTGATATATGGTCTCTAACAATATTGCATTTTTGTTTTAGTGCAACCTCCCTCCTTACACTGCACCACCACCACCACCCCCCACCCCACTCCCCACTCCCACTGTGGTCAAAACTCTGTGTTTTAAAACACTACGGGGTAGAAATTTGTCTTGGGTGATGGCACGAAACGGACTGTACCAGATTAACTGCCCGTGAGATGCAGCACCTGATATACCGTTGACAGGAATGGAACTGACTATCAGTTGCATATATGGGACAGCTAATCTATTTTGCTTCAATGCCGAGACAGATTTTTTTCCTTTAATTTTATCCCTTCTAGTTCAATATTATCCAATGAGCATATTTATTTAATAATTTACCTGATGAATCGAATAACCTGCTCGTGTGCTATAAATTTTCTGTATTTCTGTATGTACTTAGACCTGAAATTTATCCCCTTAGTAATGTTATCTGTATCATTGAGGTGAAAAGACAGAACTTGTAGGAACGTAGTTTAAAATAATTCTATCTGCATCATTGTTCTATATTTGAATAATGTAAAAACATATCTATATTACATAACTAACTAAGTAACAACATATCGGAGCAAAAAGTGTCATTGGAAAAGGAAACATGCAGTTACTGGATAAGCCTTGAAGTGAATCTGTTTTGGAAAGGTGCCAGAAGTTTATTCTGTCAGTGGTTTTGAACCTGCCCCTGTCTGAGTTTGGTTTGCAGATCTTATTTGACACCCCAGCCGTGTAAAATGAATTGGTGGAATATTGATGATGTTCCAGATTTGACCTGCAAACCTGAATGGATGGAGTCCGCTGTGAAGGGAAATGACTTGTTATTTTCTATATGGTCAGTAAACGATGCTTCTACAAGACAGCGATTCACTTAACACAGGGTTCTTTTAGTACCCTTATCATAGGGCCTGCTTTTCATAACTATTCTTGTGAAAACTTTATTACAGCCAATTATTTGTTGTTGCTAAATTATTTGGGTTCATTTAATAAAATCTACACTGTTATTTCCTTATATGTTAACATGCTACTGTAGTAGCATTTCGCTAATGATTTAATGACGCTGTCTCAAATAGCCATTCTGAATATTGTTTGTTGGGCATCTATTGGTTTTCTGTTAGCTCATGTCTCATTGGGATTGAGTGTAAATGATCAAAAATATGAATTGTCTGAATCACTGAAATGGAGAAATTCAAAAGTATAAAGGGATGCAGCATAGAGCATTGTGTAACAGAAAATATTTCTATGGAACTTAATTACCAACATGGTGCTTTCATGAAAAGCATCAAATTATTGTTTTTAAATTTAAAATGCGAAGAGTTTGCTTTGAAAGTTTCATCAGCCTGTTGGGGACATTCTAATTTTGTGGTCAAAATAAAGGGTATCACATATTTACATATTTTCTATCAAGTCAAAATCAATTCTCTGTGCTTTCCACTCTCTGTCGTGTGTATGACGCTTAAGCTTCTCAAGTCACGTTTAAGTTTAATCCCAGTCTTGTTGTCCATCTTCAGTAAAATATAGTTGACTCTAGCAACATAATAAATTTATAGACCTAATAGATGTGTCACATATGAAGACTAAGGGCTATCGACATAAGTGGTAATAAAAAAAAGACTAAAAAACAAATTAGCTGTTTTGACCTGTATTATCCAGAATCATACAAAGTAGATAATTTGGTCATTTGTTTAAAGGGCAATAAATTTCATAATTATTTTTGTGGAAACTTATAAATCTAGGCCTTCTCTAGTCTTCGTGGCCATAAGTTCCAACATCCTGACAAATATACTACTCAAATCTCCATAAGTTACTCAGAGGACTCAGTGTCTGAGATCTGTGACCTGAAATTATTTAGAAGATCCTGTATACTATTACTATGGTGAAGCTTATATGATTAATTATGTTTTTGGACTGATTTGTAAGAGGGTTATAATTTTGAACTGTATCTTTAAATCTAGGGTAAATGAGAGGGGTCATGTGACCTGTCCAGGCGTTTACCTGGCTGTAATGGCTGCTGATAATTGATGAGAATCAATGGGAAGACTCAAATTGTGCTACTGAAAGGGAGGGGATGGATATTTACATTTGAGGGCAATCACAGCTGTGGCTATGTCACAATCAAAAGACTTAAGTCTCCTGAAACCCATAAAGATGTTATCTGTGTCAAGATTATAAATAGTTGTGCTGAAATCTGCCCCTTTGGCAAAAATAGCTAATTAACATTTCCACTTGGAGACAGGGGAAGCCATTTTCTATAAATCCAGGAATAACACAGTCCAATGCAGTTGCAGTTTTGGCTTTGTATAAGTTGCAGCTCACTTAAAAGTCGAGGCAGCAAAAAAGATAAATGTCAGGCCAGCACTTCAAGCAGACAGAATACTAACTTTATTGCTTACTGCACAAATTGTGGATGGGAGCTTGCGCTCAGTTTGAAGAAAGAGTTTGTGAGGAGAAAAGAGGCTAGGAGATTTGCCTAGCTTGGAACTGGAGGATGAAATCTTCAGGAACTTTCATCGGGGAAGCTTCAAATGGAATTCAGCCTGGTTGCAACTTGGAGAAAATAGAAATAGAATCTGCCAGGAGCTATTAGGGAGCTGTGGAACCATAGCAGAGGGCTATTAGGAAAGAGGGGTTTTTCTGTTTTAAAAGCCACAAAGCAGGAATGTCAGTAAAACCCATGCTTGAGCTAGGGAGTATTAAAGGAGAATTGGAGGATTGTTCAGCCAACTGCTAGTGGAAGAACCCCAAGAGTTCTCATACCTCAGAGAATAAATGGAATACTGAGGAGAAATCAAAGTTAATTACAGGGAGATAAAGCCAAAATACTGCGGATGCTGGAAATCTGAAACAAAAGCAAAAAATGCTGGAAAAACTCAGCAGGCCTGACAGCATCTGTGGAGAGAAAGACAGGTAACGTTTCGAGTTCGTAACTCTTCAGAGCTAAAGAGAAGTAGAAATGTGGTGAAATATATACTGCTTAAGGGGGGTGGAACAGGTGAAGCTGGATAGAAGGCCAGTGATAGGTGGAGGCAAAGGAGCGATTGCAAAAGATGTCATAAACAAAAGGTCAAAGGGGTATTAATGGTGATGGTACTGGCTAAAGGAGGTGCTAATGTTGACATTAAAGAATAGAAAGCTGAATGTGATAATGACTGGACCAAGGTAAGTGCTCTGGAAAGAACAACATGAGCAAGTGACAGATGGCCCTTGTGGGGGTGGGGTGAGAGGAGGGGACAGTGGTGGGGAAAAAAGATCGAAAATAGGCCAAAAGCTGGGGATAAAAGAATGAATAAAAATGGAAATAAATTTTAAAAATAATAATAAAAATAAATGGGAAAAATTAAAATTGAACATTGGAAAAAGGGGATCAAAAAGGGGTAGGGATGGAAGACAGAGTTCACGGTCTGAAGTTGTTGAACTCAGTGTTAAGTCTGGAAGGCTGTAAAGTGCCTAATCGGAAGGTGGGGAGCAATGGCATACCTTGGTTTGGTTCCAGGAGAAGTGAATTAACCCTCAAGATCCTGTCAAGTTTTGAGGAAATTCTTGGGTGGAAGTAAAAGTAGAAGAGAGTAAAGCTTAAATAACTACAAAATATTGGGTGGGATTTTCCAGCCCCGCCGCAAGTCAATGGATTTCTGGCTGGGGCGCTGCCTCGCCCACAACAGGGGCTGGAAAATCCCAGCTATTGTGTTAATTTCATTTTATTTAATTATTCCACATTAAAGTTGTTTTCTTTTAAGATGTGAAATCCAGTGGCATAATTCTTTCAGTTCATAACAAGGAGTTTGAACTCATCTTCAAACGTTAACTGTTTCTACTGGGATAGTAACAATACCATCCTTGTAATTCCTGAACATCTGCTGATAGTCACCAGTTAATGACTAAAAAGGAAATTGAAAGTAAACTTAAATCTTTTTGCTCTAAATTTCAACTGATATAAGTTCAGGCAATCGATGGCTTGTAATTGGTCCTAACTAGAATTTTGAATAGGGCATCATGAGCTTGCATTTTAATTGTTACAAAACTTCCTATTTGTTTAACATTTTTCCCACAATCCCTCTCCTGAATGCCAATAAAGTGAGTTTCCTCTGGCCTTTTCGACATGCAGTTTCCATTCTGCCCATTTTTTAATTCATTTACGGAATGTGGGCTTCGTTGACTGGGCCAGCATTTATTGCCCATCCCTAGTTGTCCTTCAGAAAGTAGTGGTGAGCTACCTTCTTGAACCATTGTAGTCCTTGTGGTGTAGGTACACCCACTAAGCTGTTAGGAAGGGAGTTCCAGGATTTTGGCCCAGTGACAGTGATATATTTCTAAGTCAGGATGTTGTGTCATTTGGAAGGGAACTTCCAGGTGGTGGAATTCCCATCTCTCTGCTGCCCTTGTCCTTCTAGATGGTAGTGGTTGTGTGTTTGGAAGGTGCTGTTGAAGGAGCCTTGGTGAATTCCTGTTGTGCACGTTGTAGATGGTGTACACTGCTGCTACTGTGCATCGGTGGTGAAGGGTGTGAATGTTTGTGGATGTGGCACCAATTGAGCAGACTGCTTTGTCCTGAAGGTGTCAAGCTTCTTGAGCGTTGTGGGAGCTGCACTCATTCAGGCAAGTGGGGAGTATTCCATCATATTTGTGCCTTGTAGGTGGTGGATGCTGGGGAGTCAGGAGGTGAGTTACTCGTCGCACAATTCTTAGCCTCTGACCTACTCTTGTAACCACAGTATTTATATGGCTAGTCCAGTTCAATGGTTTCTGGTCAATGGTAACTCCCTGCAATGTTGATAGTGGGGGATTCAGTGATGGTAATACCATTGAACATCAAGGGGCAATGGTTGGATTCTCTCTTGCTGGAGATAATCATTGCCTGACACTTGTGTGGCAGGAATGTTACTTGCCACTTAAGCCTGGATATTGTCCAGGTCTTGCTGCATTTAGACATGGATTGCTTCAGTATCTGAGGAGTCGCGAATGATGCTGAACATTGTGCAATCATCAGTGCACATCCCCACTTCTGACCTTATGATGGAAGGAAGGTCATTGATGAAGCAGCTGAAGATGGCTGGGCTGAGAACACTATCCCGAGGAACCCCTGCAGTGATGCCCTGGAGCTGAGATGAGTGACCTCCAACAACCACAACCATCTTCCTTTGTGCTGGCTATGACTCCATCCAGTGGAGAGTTTTCCCCCTGATTCCCATTGACTCCAGTTTTGCTAGGAGTCCTCGATTCAAAACTGTGTTAAATGCTGCCTTGATGTCAAGGGCAGTCACTCTCACCTCACCTTGGGAGGTCAGCTCTTTTGTTCAAGGATGTAATGAGGTCAGGAGCTGAGTGGTCCTGGCGGAACCCAAACTGGGTGTCAGCGAGCAGGTTATTGCTGGTTAGCCTGTAGCTTGCATACCTCATTTTGGGAGACTGACCATATTAGCGTTCCTCCTCTGCAGTGGATTGAACTCTAATTCTATGTGCTGGGCTGGGCTGATCAGTGATCTATCAATTGTGCCTGATCAGGAGAACCCAGTGCACTCTGGGACATGAACCCTTGACCTGTTCGGTTGACAACTCAACATTCTACCTATAGATGCATAGATCCAGCCTGCACTTGAACATTTTTTTTAAATTATTATTCAGCCTGCCAGATTTGCAGCATGTCTGCTGGTACTTATCATGTCAGTTTCAGATTTGATTCAGTATCAGCCAGGGAAGGGCTTGGCCTAAATAGCCAAGTGGTTATGGTATTGGGTTTGTAACCCCCAGATCAAGTGTTCAAATCTCACAATGGCAAACTATGGAACAATGTGACTTCATCTGAAACAGATGGAAACAGGTTTGTACTCGAAAGAGTATCAGCCAGGGAAATTTTTCCAAAAGTAATCAGCTCCATTAGTTGATTGGAAACCTGTGTAGTTTGGAATCATTGCCTTTGTACCAGGTGGATTATATACTCTCCTGCCAATCTCAAATCACTGAGGGACCTGACCGACATCCAGAAAAATATTAAACAGCAGCAAAATATGACAGATGCTTGAAATCTGAAATAAAACCAGAAAAGCCAAACACTAAAATGTGTGGAGAGAGAAACAGAATTAATATTTCACCAACTTGAAATGTGCTGAATTTTCCTCACCCATTGGCTAGAAGCGGGAGGGCTGGCGAAATGGTGGTGGAAAGGGTCAAAGAGGATAGGGGGCCTCCTTGATAGATGCTCCATGGCCCACAGAGGAGACCCCAGCACCAAAGGCAGCCCACCACCAACCCATGGTAGCACTGCTGAGGCTGCTGAACTACCAACCGCCTGAATTGGATGCTGCCAGCAAAATGTCTGCTCTGGCAGTGGGACTTCAGGTTCATCAAAAAATTCAGCCCAATAACTCTGTTTCTCTCTCTACACAAATGCCGCAGGATATGCTGAATATTTGCAGAATTTTCTGTTTTTATTCAGAAAAAAATTGCCAGTTTGTTACAGTAATTCTTTTGAATTATAGCATTATTCAAGAATCTCCAGATTTAACTCAGATAATTCCTACTATCTTGTGATGACCACCTGATCCTCTTCATTGTGACCCAGTGAAGATGCCCTTGCTGTTTGTTATCTTCCCTCACTACAGTTGTAAAAGGCCATTATTCAATTCAGAGCATTGCTGTTATCATAATTCCTGGGCAGAACAAAATTGTTTTATGGAATTCTGTTTACACAAGGTCTCTTTTAAACCCCAAGACATTCCAGATCAGTACTGATTTACAGCATCCTGTGTTACTTCTGCTGGTTAATAGCCATGTGTCATAGCCTAGTTAAAACTGAATTGAAAAAGTCTGTGTTAATGTTTTACTTCACAACACAAAATAGCTCTGTTCAATTAAGAATGTGGTATGAAGTGGTCAGTTGATTAGTATTATACTTTTTTAGGAAGTGCTACAGAATTGAAGTTGGAATAAATAAATATGTAGCGCAGAAACACTAACTTCATGTAGCAGTTCACTGATGAATCCTTGTGCTCTCTGCTGAATTAAAGCCGATAACTAGGGTTGGGCTCCCAGACTTACTTAACTGAAACAGAGCCTGTAAATTCCAAAAAGCATCAGTAATGTGGCCATTTTAAGAAATTAAATTGTAGCCTGCAGTCTTCAGCCCCTCCTATTCCCCCCCCCCCCCGAAAAAAAACCTCCTTGCAGGGCCAGATTGGCAGGTGAGGGAGGGCTGTAAAACTGGGCACCATGCTATTTTACTGGTGTCAGGGTAGGCATCCAGAGCCCCACCCATCCGTGGGCTAATTGAGGCCCTTAAGTGGCCATTTAAGGGCCTCCTGCCGATGGCACTGACCTCCCACAGCCATGGGTGAAATACCAAGTGTCCAACCTGGCAGGTTTCATGAGACGGGCTGTTTTCTGGTCAAGATGGAGGTGTCATCTTTTATGGACTCCCTGTAACCATTGAAGGATACCACCCACCCAACCCCAACCCCACACACACACACACACACACACACACACACACACACACACACAAGCACACAAACACACGCGTGTGCTTCATACCTGTCTCCTCCACCCCCCCTCCCCTGCCGTGCCCCACCTTGCCAGAGCCCGCTTGCCTGGCCTTGGTGAGATCCCGGACTTACCTTAAGGTCTGTTCTCTGTTGCAGCACACCTTCTTTGGGACTGGCGGCAGTCCCAGCAGTGGCCACCACTCCAGGTGGCACTGTTGGGACCAGAGGGCTGCCAGCCATTTGATTGTTTGGTTGGCAGCTCTCAGAGATGACCGTTAAATGGTTTTGGGGCAGCCAGCAAAATTGGGACATTTCCACCCCTGACGTTACACGTGAAATTCAGTCCCATGTCTTAAAACGATACCCAGCTCTACCTCACCATCACCTCTCTCAAACCCTCCACTGCCTCTTATTTGTCACAATGCTTGTCCAGCATCCAGTATTGGATGAGTAGAGATTTCCTCCAACTAAATATTAGGAAGACCTAAACTGTTGTCTTTGCCGTGAACTCCATTCCCAAGTCATTGATTCCATCCCTTTGCCTGGCATCTGTTTGAGGCTGAAGTGGACATTCATAACCTTAGTGTCATACTTGACTCTGTGATGATCTTTGAACCATGTCTGCTGCATCACCAAGACTGCCGACTTCCACCTCTGTAACATTGCCTGACTCCACCATACCTTAGCTCATCTACTGAAGTCCTCATCTGTAGCTTTCTTACTTCTAGACTTGACAGTTCCAATACTCTACAGGCCAGCTTCCCATCTTCCACTCTACATTAACTTAAACTCATCCAAAGCTCTCCTTTTACTCTAACTCGCACCAGGTGTCCTTCACCAATTACCCTTGTGCCTGATGAAATACATTGGTTTCCAGTCCAGCAACTTTACAACTTTTTGTGACTTGGTTTGTTCCGAGTTGAGTGGAATGCCTGAGGTGGCAGCTGTGGCGAAGGGCGGTGTGTCATGCAAGGCTTTGAAACAGTCGCTGACTAAAGTCACCAAGAAGCCGCCTAAGAAGTGGATGAAATCTTGCAAGCAGAGCTATTCCATTTATGTGTACAGGGTGCTGACCCAGGTCCACCCTTCCACCAGGATCTTGTCCAAGGCCATGAGTGTTATGAATTCCTTCGTTGTCGACATTTTTGAGCGCATCGCCTCTGAAGCTTTGCATCTCATTCACTACACCAAGTGCCGCACCATCTCGCCAGGGAGATCCAGAGCACCGTCCGCCTCATGTTGTCAGGGGAATTGGCCAAACACGCCGTCTCCGAAGGCACCAAAGCAGTCACCAAATAACCAACTCTGTTTAGGTAGACAATTCTAAAGATTATTTTTTAAAAATGTCAACTTTACGATTTTAAAATTTTGACCTGGTTTCAAATCCCTCCATTAACTCGCCTCTCCCTTTCTCTGTAACCTCCTCCACCCTTGCAACTCTCTGAGATCTCTGCATTCATCCAATGTTGGCCTCTTGCACATCCCCAATTAGCAGCTGTGTCTTCAGCTACTTAGGCCCTAAGCTCTGGAATTCCCTCCTTGAATCTCTCTCCAGTTCTTTACTCTTGTGGCCTCCTTCAAGGCATGGCTTAAAACCTGCGTCTTTTATCAAGCTTTTAGTCACTTGTCCTATTATTTCCATGTACTTGGTGTATGATAAGCTTCTGTGAAGCCATTTGGAATATTTTACTGAATTGAAGATGGTAATATAAAGGCAAGCTGTCATTGTTATATTGGGAATTGCCGTTTTCTTTAACCTGTCCATTAACCTTGGTAAATTAGCTATTTACTTTGGGATAACTGCTGGGGAATGTTTTTGGCACTGGCAGAGGAGTTGCTTTATATAGGAACAGCTGAAATTTTTAAAACTTACATGGCTGTAGTCTGTGTTATAGGTTCTTTGTCTCATAAAGCTGTGTTGGAATGTGCACCTGCTCAAGTGTTGCGTGCAGCATCAGCAAAGAGGAACTTGCAAAGATGTGCACAGTCTGATATCAGAAACTAAAATCTGTATTTTGAAATAGGCATTTGAAAAAAATAATTCCATGGGGAGTATTTTTATTATCCCATCACCCCCACCCACAATGATTTTCCTTCCTCTTTCTGAGCATGTGCAGGCCACTAATTACTTAAGCAGTAATCAGGTTTGTTGAACTTGCATTTTCACCATTTTTGGTATTTCAAAACTTAATACTTTTTGACTGTTTATAAACCAGGAATATTTGACAGTACTGACCATTCAATATATTCATCTATTAGGACTATCAGACTTGTGTTTTGCACCAATTGCAACATGTGAAACCCACAAGTTCTTCTAATGCATCTGGGGTGTTGGTTTTGTATTGATTTTCCTAATGCATTTTGTACTGTCCAATGCATATTGAAATTGCAAGACTGCAATTCCGTTTGATTTTGATAGAAAAGCAAAAAGCCGAGTCAGCCTAGAAATTTGTGGAAATAGCTGCTGTTATGTTACAATGTTGTGGATTTCTGGACAAGCTCCTCTCAGTTTCAAAAGTGCTTGCAGTTATGAAAGCCAAGTTTGGAAGATTTTCTTTTAGTTGCCAGCATGTTCTGAGGTGCAAGTGCTTGCCACTACCTCCTACTTTCTCAGCCCCCTAGGTTAATGTATACATTGAACTGGCTAAATGGAGCAGCTCTGTGCAGTCGGACATTTCATGGTAAAGACTCTTGTGTGCAATGAAAACTGGCAGTTATGTTTTGTTTCCCCCTCATACTTGTTATGAATGTATTCTATAGAAACCAGGGCTCATTTCATTAGAACAAAGTATGTTAAAAGACAATCTGATAGAAGCATTCAAAATCAACATTTCCATTGTTCAGTAGGTTAGTAACCAGTTGCCAAAAGCCTTTACCAGAAAACTAAACGAAGTAGTTGGGACTTTGGTTTTACACAAATTTTTAGGATATGGAATGCTTTATTAGAAATACTGGTGGCAGCAGAATACATACATTTTTAAGAGGGGAATCAATAAATAGTGGACAGCTCTTTCCGACAGCTGGCACAGGCACACAGGTCTGATTGGCCTCTTGTATTGTAAGATTCAGTGATACTAAACTGGTCTTAATTGTCATTTTAACTCAGTATAGTAATTGCACTTCTAATCTCTGTGTCAGAAGGTTATGAATTGAAGCCCCATTTTGGAATTTGAGCACATAATCTGGCACGGCACTTCATGCTGCATTATTGGAGATACCCTCCTTCTGATGAGGCATTGAACCAAACTCCTGTTCAAGTAGTAAAATGATCCTGTGAGACAATATGATGGAGAATAGGCAAATTCACCAGTGTCCTGGCTAACACTTGCCCCACAGTTAACACCACCAAAGCTGATTAACTGAGCTAAAATAAAAGTAAAATGTTGCGGATGCTGGAAATCTGAAATAAAAACAGAAAATGCTGGAATTACTCAGCAGGGCTGGCAGCATCTGTGGAGAGAAACAGAGTTAACATCAAGCCTGTATCACTCCTCTTCAGAGCTGAAGAGAAGTAGAAATGTGATGGATTTTATACTATTGAAGAGAAGGGGGGTGCACAGGTAGAGAAAAATGGAAGGTCAGGGATAGGTGGGAGCTCAGGAGATTTGACAAAGTTGTCATGGACACAAGACAAAGAGTGTTAATAGTATTAAAGACAAATAGTGGCATAAAGATCAAATTAAAGAATTGCTAATAGCAGATCAAGGGTCAGCGCTCTCTGAAAGCAAAACATAGGAACAAGCTACAGAGCCTTGTTACAGCCTTGGGGGAGGGTGCTGGGAATTTTTTTTCAAAATGGAAGACAGAGTTCATGGCCTGAAGTTGTTGAACTTAAGTCCAGAAGGCTGTAAAGTGCCTAATCGGAAGATGAGGTGCTGTTCCTCCAGTTCCTCTGGGCTTCACTGGAATAGTGCGGCAGGCCGAGGGAAACATGGGCTTGAAAGCAAGGTGGTGACTTGAAATGGCAAACAACAGGAAGGTCGGGGCCATGCTTGCAGGCTGAGCAAAGGTCCGCATTTAGTCTCTCCAATGTGGAGGGAAGCATTGTGAGCAGCAAATACAGTAGACTAAATTGAATGAAGTGAAAGTGAATCACTGCTTCAGGAGTGAAAGGAGTGTTTGGGGCCTTGGACATTGAGCAGGGAGGAGGTAAAGGGGCAGGTGTTACATAGAAGGTTAGAATTTCCAAATTTTCTGTTTTTATTTGTGATCAACTGTTTAAAGCATACAATGCAGCGAAGAGCAGTGGGAAACTAGGGGATTGGGAAGCCTACAAAGACTGTCAGGGGACAACTAAAAAAGAAATAAGAAGGGAGAAGATCAAATATGAGGGTAAACTAGCCAGTAATATAAAAGAAGATTGCAAGAGTTTTTTTTAGATATATAAAGGGTAAGAGAGGGGCAAAAGTGGACATTGGGCCGCTGGAAAATGACGCTGGAGTAGAAGTGGGGAACAAAGAAATGGCGGAGGAACTGAATAGGTACTTTGCGTCAGTATTCACGGTGGAAGTCATGAGTAACATCCCCAAAGTTCAAGAGAATCGGGGGGCAGAGGTGAGTATGGTGGCCATTACCAAGGAGAAGATGCTAGGAAAACTGAAAGGTCTGAAGGTGGATAAATCACCTGGACCAGATGGATTACACCCCAGCGTTCTGAAAGAGATAGCTGAAGAGATAGTGGAGGCATTAGTGGTGATCTTTCAGGAATCACTTGAGTCAGGGAGTGTCCCAGATGACTGGAAAATCGCTAATGTAACCCCCCTGTTTAAGAAGGGAATGAGGCAAAAGACAAGGAAATTACAGGCTGATTAGCCTGACCTTGGTTGTTGGTAAGATTTTAGAGTCCATTATTAAGGATGAGATTTCAGAATACTTGGAAGTGCATGGTAAAATAGGGCAAAGTCAGCATGGATTCATCAAGGGGAGATCATGCCTGACAAATCTGTTAGAATTCTTTGAGGAGTTAACAAATAGGTTAGACAAAGGAGAGCCAATGGATGATATCTACTTGGACTTCCAGAAGGCCTTTGACAAGTGCTGCACAGGAGGCTGCTCAGAAAGAAAAGAGCCCATGGTGTTAGAGGCAAGGCACTAGCATAGATAGAAAACAAAAACAGAATTACCTGGAAAAACTCAGCAGGTCTGGCAGCATCGGCGGAGAAGAAAAGAGTTGACGTTTCGAGTCCTCATGACCCTTCGACAGAAGGGTCATGAGGACTCGAAACGTCAACTCTTTTCTTCTCCGCCGATGCTGCCAGACCTGCTGAGTTTTTCCAGGTAATTCTGTTTTTGTTTTGGATTTCCAGCATCCGCAGTTTTTTTGTTTTTTTCTCTGAGCATAGATAGAAGATTGGCTGTCTGGCAGGAGGCAGAGAGTGGGGATAAGGGGATCCTTCTCAGGATGGCGGCCGATGACTAGTGGAGTTCCACAGGGGTCAGTGTTGGGACCACAACTTTTCACTTTATACATTAATGATCTAGGTGAAGGAACTGAGGGCATCCTGGCTAAGTTTGCAGATGATACAAAGATAGGTGGAGGGACAGGTAGTATTGAAGAGGTGGGGAGGCTGCAGAAGGATTTGGACAGGTTAGGAGAATGGACAAAGAAGTGGCAGAAGTGACAGATGGAATGCAACGTGGGGAAGTATGAGGTCATGCACTTTGGTAGGAAGAATAGAAGCATAGACTATTTTCTAAATGGGGAGAGAATTCAGAAATCTGGAGTGCAAAGGGACTTGGGAGTCCTAGTTCAGGATTCTCTTAAGGTTAACTTGCAGGTTGAGTCGGTAGTTAGGAGGGCAAATGCAATATTGGCATTTATTTCGAGAGGACTAGAATATAAAAGCAGGGATGTGCTGCTGAGGCTTTATAAGGCTCTGGTCAGACCACACTTAGAATATTGTGAGCAATTTTGGGCCTCGTATCTTAGGAAGGATGTGCTGGCCCTGGAGAGAGTCCAGAGGAGATTCACGAGAACGATCCCAGGAATGAAAGGCTTAACATATGAGGAACGTTTGAGGACTCTGGGTCTATACTCGATGGAGTTTAGAAGGATGAGAGGGGATTTGATTGAAACTTACAGAATACTGAAAGGCCTGGATAGAGTGGACGTGGGGAAGATGTTTCCATTAATAGGAGAGACTAGGAGCCGAGGGCACAGCCTCAGAGTAAAGGGAAGACCTTTTAGAACAGAGATGAGGAGAAACTTCTTTAGGCAGAGAGTGGTGAATCTGTGGAATTCATTGCCACAGAAGGCTGTGGAGGCCAGGTCATTGAGTGTATTTAAGACCGAGATAGATAGGTTCTTGATTGGTAAGGGGATCAAAGGTTACGGGGAGAAGGTGGGAGAATGGGGTTGAGAAACTTATCAGCCATGATTGAATGACAGAGCAGACTTGATGGGCCAAATGGCCTAATTTCTGCTCCTATGTCTTATGGTTATGGTCTTATGGACCATTTATTTCATTTGCTACTGCCACATTAGTGTACATAACAAGTGACTACACTTGAAAACAATAATTCAGTTGCTGTGAAGAACTTTGTGATATTTCTAAGATGTGAAAAGCACAACATAAATGTAATTTCTTTCATTTAAAAAAAATAGATCGCTTCTGTAAGTAAAGACTCTAATTCTAATCCTTAACTGTACAGGCATCAAAAGGGTGCAACCATGGCCAGTTTTGGGGACTGATGTCCATAAAACCATAAGACATAGGAGCAGAAATTAGGCCCATTGAGTCTACTCTGCCATTCAATCATAGTTGATAAGTTTCTCACCCCATTCTCCCACCTTCTCCCCATAACCTTTGATCCCCTTACCAATCAAGAACCTATCTAATCTCGGTCTTAAATACACGCACAATGGAAGCCTGAAAGGCATGCGATCTGATAAATGGCTTAAGATATTTTTCATGCATCCCTGGCAGGGGCCTAAAACAGTCATTAGGTCTTTTACATATTTGAATGTTTTTTAAACGATTGGTTGGAAAGTATTGGAAATTAGTGAAGAATTTGGATCAGTTATTAAGACTTGAAATGTGAATATCATGTTTAGAAAGTCACATTAAAGAATTGGATGAGCAGTGAGGAAACAGTAGATGAGCTTAATCTTTGCCATTGAGAAAGAAGGCGATTAAAGGGACCTCAGCATGTTATAGGGATAAGTAAAATCCAGTGTATTCTTGAAAATACATCAAGAAAGTAAGACCAGTCAATAACAATGGACATTCACGAAAAGCAAATTTACAAGTTAGTAGGAAAAATTTCTCCACATATAAGTATTTGCAATACTCTACCAGGCAATGTAATATAAATGTAATATATGTAAAATGGAGAATAACTAATGTTATGAGATGATATGAAGGAAGAACAGAAGTACTTGATGCATAAGCTATAATGTGTCAAATGGCCTGTTCTCATTTTAAAATGTTTTTATGCAGCATTCCTATGATAAAGCACTGATTGTGAAATTGAAATTCACTCCATTATTTTTTCTACAGGACTTTGTGTACACTGCTGTGATAGCGGTATTTTTCTTGATCGCCTCCATTGTGTTTGCAGCACTGAATGATGGGACTGCTGTAGAGGGAGCCTCTGTGGTAAGTTTTCCTTTAAATTTGCCATTACTTTCAATTTCCCTTGTCCCTTGCTCTCAAAGTCTTATGAACAATAGTAGACCTCTAAGCAGTTTATCCATGTGTCAGCCTAGGCAGGGGTGTTGTTAGGTTGTTTGATCTTGCAGGTTATTGTGGTTGAGCTAAGTTCAAGAGATAAGCCAGTTTTACCTTGTGCATAAATTTCTTGGGCTAAAAATTAATCTGGGCCTGTTCTTGAGCTCAGACTCAATGCTGCACAGACAAAGCATGCCCAAACCAGATGGCCTACGGATCAATTGTAATTGGTCCTCATGCTTTATCTGAATAATTGGTGTGAGCTGCCAATAGTGATCAAGCCTCCCCTCAAGGGGAGATGGTGGCATAGTGCTAATAACACTGGACTAATAATCCAGAGGTCTAGGCTAAAGCTTTGGGAACATAGGGTTCAAATCCCACCGCGGCAGTGGGTGGAATTTAAATTCAATTGTTAAATCCGGAATGTATTAGTGGGGAACTGGGAAATGGCCGATAATTTAAACCAATATTTTGCATCAGTCTTCATGGTGGAGGATGCTATGATCATGGGGAAGGCGATGGCGGAGTGGTATTGTCGCTGGTCTAGTAATCTAGATACCCAGAGTAATGCTCTGGGAACTCAGGTTTGAATCCCGTCACGGCAGATATGGTATTTTAAAAGTCTAATGATGACCATGAAACCATTGTTGCCGATTGTTGTAAAAACCCATCTGGTTCACTAATGCCCTTTTAGAGAAGAAAATCTGTCATCCTGGTCTAGCCTACAAGTGACTCCAGACCCACACAATGTGGTTGACTCTTAAATGACCTAGCAAGCCACTCAGTTGTAACAAACCCCAACAAGCCACAGAAAGGGAATCAAACAGGACGGACCACCTGGCATCTGACGACCCTGCAAAGTCCTCCTTACTAGCATCTGGGGAATCGTGCCAAAATTGGGAGAGTTGTCTCACAGACGAGTCAAACAACAGCCTGACATAGTCATCCAACTGGAATCATTCCTTACAGATCATGTCCCAGACTCCACCATCGCCATCCCTGGGTCTCTCCTGCTGGTGGGACCAGAGGTGGCAGCGCAGTGGCATACAGCCAGGAGGGAGTTACCCTGCGAGTCCTCAACATCGACAGTCATATGGCATCAGGTCAAACATAGGCAAGGAAACCACCTGCTGTTTACCATGTACTGCCCTCCCTCAGCTGATGAATCAGTGCTCCTCCATGTTGAACATCACCTGGAGGAAGCACTGAGCATGGCAAGGGCGCAGAATGTTCTCTGGGTGGGGAACTTCAATGTCCATCACCAAGAGTGGCTCGGTAGCACCACTACTGACCAAGCTGGTGGAGTCCTAAATGACTAGCTGCTAGACTGTGTCCGCGGCAGGTGGTGAGGGAACCAATAAGAGGGAAAAACGTAGGAGTGACCACCGCACAGTCATTGTGGAGACGAAGTCCGGCCTTCACTTTGAGGATACCCTCCATCGTGTTGTGTGGCTCTATCACCGTGCTAAATGGGATAGATTTCAAAAATGTCTATCAACTCAAGACTGGGCATCCATGAAGTGCTGTGGGCCATCGGCAGCAGCAAAATTGTACTATAATACAATCTGTAACCTCATGGCCCTGTATATCCCCCACTCTACCATTACCCTCAAGCCAGGGGATCAACCTTGGTTCAATGAAGAGTGCAGGAGGGCGTGCCAGGAGCAACACCAGGCATACCTAAAAATGAGGTGTCAACCTGGTGAAGCTAAAACACAGAACTACTTGCATGCCAAACAGCATATGCAGCAAGTGATAGACAGAGCTAAGTGCTCCCACAACCGACGGATCAGGACTTAGCTCTGCAGTCCTGCCATTATCCAGTCATGAATGGTGGTGGACAATTAAACAACTCACTGGAGGAGGAGGCTCCACATATCTCTCCATCCTCAATGATGGAGGAGCCCAGCATATCGGTGCAAAAGATAAGGCATTTGCAACAACGATCAGCCAGAAGTGCCAAGTGTATAATCCATCACTGCCTCCTCCGGAGGTCCCCAGCATCACAGATGCCAGTCTTCAACCAATTTGATTCACACCACTTAATATCAAGAAAAGGCTGAAGGCTCTAGATACTGCAAAGGCGGTGGGTCCTGACAATATTCCAGCAATAGTACTGAAGACCTGTGCTCCAGAACTTGCCGCGCCCCTGGCCAAGCTGTTCGAGTACAGCTACAACACTGGCATCTACCTGGCTATGTGGAAAATTGCCCAGGTATGTCCTGCACACAAAAAGCAGGACAAATCCAACCCAGCTAGTTACCGCCCCATCAGGAAAGTAATGGAAGGGGTCATCAACAGTGCTATCAAGTGGCACTTGCTTAGCAATAACCTGCTCACTGACATCCAGTTTGGGTTCCGCCAGGGCTACTCAGCTCCTGACCTCATTACAGCCTTGGTTCAAGCATGAACAAGAGAGCTGAACCCCCGAGATAAGGTGAGAGTGACTGCCTTTGACATCAAGGCAGCATTTGACCAAGTGTGGCATCAAGGAGCCCTGGCAAAACTGGAGTCAATGGGAATTGGGGAAAACTCTCTGCTGGTTGGAGTCATACCCAGCACAAAGGAAGATGGTTGTGGTTGTTGGAGGTCAGTCATCTCAGCTCCAGGACATCACTGCAGGAGTTCTTCAGGGTAGCATCCTAGGCCCAACCATCTTCAGCTGCTTCATCAATGACCTTCCTTCCATCGCAGGATCAGAAGTGTGGATGTTGTCTGATGATTGCACAATGTTCAGCACCATTCGCGACTTCTCAGATACAGAAGCAGTCCATGTCTAAATGCAGCAAGACCTGGACAATATCCAGGCTCGGGCTGAGAAGTGGCAAGTTACATTCATGCCACACAAGTGTCAGGCAATGACCATCTCCAACAAGAGAGAATCCAACCATTGCCACTTGGCATTCAGTGGAATTACCATCACTGAATTGCCCACAATCATCCTGGGGGTTACCATTGACCAGAAACTGAACTGGAGTAGCCATATAAATACTATGGCTACAGGAGCAAGTCAGAAGCTAGGAATCCTGCGACGAATAACTCACTCCCTGACTCCCCAAAAGCCTGTTCACCATCTACAAGGCACAAGTCAGGAGTGTGATGGAATACTTCCTATTTGCCTGGATGAATGCAGCCCCCACAACACTGAAGAAGCTGGACACTGTCCAGGACAAAGCAGTCCGCTTGATTGGCATCACGCCCACAAACATTCACTCTCCCCACCACCGACGCACAGTAGCTGCATTGTGTATCATCTGCAAGATGCACTGCAGGAATTCACCAAGGCTCCTTAGACAGCACTTTCCAAACCCAGGGCCACTAGCACTTTGAAGGACAAAGGCAGCAGATGGATGGAAACACTACCATCCGGAAGTTCCCCTCCAAGTCACTCACCATCCTGACAAGAAATATATTGCTGTTCCTTCGCTGTCACTGGGTCACAATCCTGGAACTCCCTAACAGCACTGTGCCACATGGACTGCAGCGGTTTAAGAAGGCAGCTCACCACCACCTTCTCAAGGGCAACTAGGGATGGGCAATAAATGCTGGCCCATCCAGCAAAACCCACATCCCATGAATGAATTTTTTTTTTAAAAATTCCAATGATATCAGATAAGCAAGGAGCTAATAGGAGCAAAGATCTTGTAATGGTCTCTATCACAAGGGACAAAGTCTTTGAGAAGCTAATGGGACTAAAGGCAGAGAAGTCGCCAGGGCCTGATGGCCTCCATCCAAGGGTTTTAAAGGAAATGGCTGCAAAGATAGTGGAGATGTTGGCCGAAATATTCCAGAACTCACTGGATTCTGGGAGGCTCCCCACAGGTGCAAAACTGCTAATGTGACCCCCCTGTTCAAGAAGGGAGGGAGACAAAAGCAGGAAACCATAGGCCAGCCAGCCTAACATCTGTCGTTGGGAAATGCTAGAGTCCATTATTAAGGTAGAAATAGCAGGACATTAAGAAATCTTTAACGCAATCAGAGTCGACATGGTTTTGTGAAAGGGAAATCGTGTTTGACAAATTCGCTAGGGCTCTTTGAGGATATAACAAGCGGAGTTGACAAAGGGGAACCAGTAGATGTAGTGTATTTGGATTTCCAGAAGGCATTCGATATGCTGCCACATAAAAGATTATTGCACAAGATATGAGCTCACGGAATTGGGGATAATGTATTAGTGTGGATTGAGGATTGCTTTACACATGAAAGATAGAGCGTCGGGATTACTAGGTCTTTTTCAGGTTGGAAAGACGTAACTAGAGTGCCACAAGGATCAGACCTAGGGCCTCAATTATTTACTATCTATATTAATGACTTGGAGGAGGGGGCAGAGTGTAATCTATCCAAATTTGCTAACAATACAAAAATAGGTGGTGGGAGCATGTTGTGATGAGGACATAGGAATCTGCAAGGGGATATAGACAGGTTGAGTGAGTGGGCAAAAACTTGACAGATGGAGTTTAATGTAGGGAAGTGTGAGGTCATACACTTTGGTAGGAAAAGTCAAAAGGCAGACAATTATTTAAATGGAGAGAGACTGCAAAAAAGTGCAGCACAGAGAGTGTTCTTGTGCATGAAACACAAAAGGTTAGCAAGCAAGTGCAGCAAGTAATTAAGGTGGCACATGGAATTTTGTTGTATTGCTAGGGGGTTGGAGTTTAAAAATAGGAAAGTCTTGTTACAACTGTCCAGGGTGTTGGTGAGACTGCACCTGGAGTACTGTGTACAGTTTTAGTTCCTGTATTTAAGAAAGGATATACTGGCATTGGAGGCAGTTCAAAAGAGATTCACTGGGCTGATTCCTGGGATGAGGGATTGACTTATCAAGAACAGCTAAACAGGTTAGGCTTTTATTCATTAGAGTTTAGAAGAATGAGGGGTGATCTTATTGAAACGTGCAAGATTCTGAGGGGGCTTGACAGAGTAGATGCCAAGAATATGTTTCCACTAGTGGGGGAATCTCAAACTAGCGGACATAGTTATAGAATAAGGGGACATTTATTTAAAACTGAGATGCAAAGGAATTTCTTTTCTCAGAGGGTAGTGAATGTCTGGAATTCTCTATCTCAGAGTTCTGGAGGCTAGATCACTGAAAGTATTTAAAGAGGAGATAGATAGATTTTTGAAATATCGATAAGCTGAGAGCTCTGAGGAGCTGGCACGAAAGAGGAGTTGAGACCTGGGGCAGATCAGCCATGATCTTATTAAATAGTGGGACAGGCTTGAGGGGGCCGAATGGCCTACTTCTCCTATTTCTTATGTTCCACAAGCAGTTCACCTAACAGGAAGAGGGAATGAACAATTTTGAGCCATTGATCTTTCCAATGGTGGCCCTTGGGTAAACCCCAGGGGTAGTTTCATTTTGAGCTGGTCATTTACATTATCTCAAAACCAAATGAAACAAAACTAAAAGCATCTGTAAAGCAAGGAGCATTAATAAACCTGCAATATGTAATGTTATGGCATGGCTGATGGTAAATGCCAAACTGCCCAAATCCCAGAGGGAAAGTTGAAGCAGCTGTCAAAACTGTTTTTGCAATTTGTATACTATGAAGAGAGATTCTGAAATCAGGACTACTTGTGATGATTTTGTAGTGGAGCAAACATTTATTAAAAGAATAAAGCAAAAAAACCCACAATTACACTTCAACATAAGAATGGCTTCACGCAGTAAACAGTGCTTTTAAAAAAAGCTCCACAAACAGTTAATTTAACTGCCCTCAGAGCTAACCGTCTCCTTTTCTGCTGAACTATCCTTACAGATTTCAAAACCTATAGAAGTCCAGTAATTTTTTACCACACAGTGCCTTTTTTCCCTTGGGGTGTCCTCTGATGCTAACAGCACCTGGTTCTCTGAGTCTGGCCTTGTTCACACTGTCATCTGGGAGTTCTGGCCAGCTATCCTGCCATCTTCTGGGAGATATAAGCTATAAGCTGCTACCACCACCCCACCCCCCCCACCAACCACCACCACCTAGGCTTCAGTATCTCCTTAAATGTATTCCTTCCCTTTGATCTCTCTCTTGTCTCAACCAGTCTCTCAGAAATGCTTTCTTCCCAGAATTGATTAGATGTATCTTTGCTTTAGCTCTTAGGTTTTTTAAAAAAAGTAAACTTGCCCTATTTTTACCTTATTTACTTATACCTTTCTTACAACCTGTATTGTATATACCCTCCTTTGAACTAAAACAACTCAATTCAAGGCTATTTTATGTTTTATGTAAAACTTTGATTAAAGTTTCTCTTGGTTCATTAACATATCAAAACCGCTTCTTACTGTTGGTTTTAGACTTTTTCAGTCACTCTGGCTTTTACTCATTGGGCCAGTTGTTAAAAATATATTTTTGTTTTGCACCCAAAATACCAAGAATTAATTCCACACACATTTGAATGTTTATTAAAGGTTAAATGAACCAGAATACTTGAGGCCAACATTGAGGTTACATTAACCCGGTCACAGAAGGTGCACACATTCCTGGCGATTGAGCTGGCTCCCTTCAGATGCCGCCCTTCCTCAGCTCCAAATCTATAAATACAATTTTAGCCCATTTACACTGTAGCTTCACTACTCCATATGAATCTGCATTTCATTACCTTTTATCTGTTTTTGGTAACAATTCCTATCACGATCTTCCTTGGCCTGTTCAACACTATTTTCCCAAAGTTTCACAGAAAGACTAGCTATTGGTTTGGAAAGGCAGCAAAAGAGAACGGAGTCTCCAAAGACATGGGGCAGAATTTTACAATTTTACGCAGTGCCATATGCCACCCACCTGCCTGCATAAAAAGTCAGGGGGGTGCATGATCCGGACAACTGCCCCATAGCAATTTAACACTGGGACCAGTATTAGTTGCTTTAAGGTGAGACTTGTGTTCCTATCTCCGAAGGAGATCCCGGCTTAGAGAGCTGGTAGCTAATCGGATGGCCGGCAGTTCTGTAGTCCCAGCAGTGCCAGATGAGCATGGTGACCCCTATTGGGGTTGCAGTTAGTCCGACCACTCCAAAGCCTTGGGAAGTCAAGGGTCTTGGTGTAGGCAGGGAGGGTGGGTGGTTGGGGTCCAGTTTCAAGAGGCCTGTGGGAGGCTTAAAAGGATGGAAAATTACTTGGTTATGGGGGTGGGAGGGTGCATCTGATGGGCCCAGGGGCCCCCCAAGGAGATCCCTATCCTTCCGCCCCAACCCCCTTTTACCTGACAACAACCTGTGCAGCTAAAGCTTCCAGTTTCCTGCATGGTGTGGGCCTCCCCCAGGCTGTGGATAAATTACCAGAGGCGGTGGGATGAGGCCCATATGTGGCTATTAATTGGCCACTTAAGGGCCTTAATAGGCCCAAAGAGGGGATGACCACCTGATGCCTCCCCCGCCACACCTCTATAAAATTTCAGACTGCTGTATTTTAGGAGCCCCCTGCCTTTCAACCCGCCTAGAACATAAAATCTAGCCCATAGAGTCTGCAACACAGAAACAGGCCCAACTGGCCTGTATTGTCATTCATGCTCCACAAGAGCCTGCTCCTCAGTCCTTTTCATCTAACCCTCTTAGCATATTCTCTCCTCTTTGCTCCCTCATCTAGCTTCTCTTTAAATGCATTAGTGCTATTCACCTTAGCCACTCCCTGTGGTAGCATGTTCCACATTCTTACCATTCTTTGATAAAGAAGCTTCTCCTGAATTCCCTATTGAATTTATTTGTGGCTAACTTATATTTATGACCTCTGGTTTTGGATTCACCCACAGAAACATTTTCTCGATGTCTGGCCTATCAGGTCTTTTCATAATCTTATAGACTTCTGCAGGAAACAGGTATGAACAATAGATGATGCCATTAGCTCTCCTAATGATAATACATGCAAATCCACCATCTTTGATTGATGACTTCACATGTATCAGAATATGGCCAGAGCCTGGCTGCCCCCACACCTGCAAAGTGCGACAGCCTGATCTCAGGGCCGTGGACTCGAGAGGTCAACATCCATCTTGATACCAGGAGTTTCTGGGACACGCGGCTGACAATCACATCATAGATTCCAGCCACAGCAGTTACACTGAAATAGTTTTTGCTAATTAGATAAATGAGCATGAACTACATGGGCTGTTAAGAAGCGAAAACACTGTGGTGGTTGACATTACAGTTAGTCTCTCTACATTTTACAAAATGAAGTATGCTGCAACAAAGGTTGTAGCAAGTGCAATAAGTTTTATTTTTGAAGTGGGGAGAACACATACAGTGAGTGATGAGGCATGGTTTAGTAGCAGATAATTAAGGCGTTCACTTGATAAAGTGGATCTAAATGTAAAAATGCTCTACTTGGCCTTATAGAATGCCTATGTATCTGTACAAAAACAATGTTAGGTTTTAACTGCAGAAATAATTAAAACTGGAATATATATGCTTTCTCTTACTATTTCGCAATCCTAATTTCAAATGAGCCCTCAAGAAATGGGCCCCATTAAATTGGAAATGGGGCCAACACCTGTTGACCATGGACTGCCTTGCTGATAAATTTGTCTGCTTTATGCCCAGGAAATAGGCATAATGCAGACCCTTTTCTTTCTGCTAGAGTCTCTAATATGGGAGGAAATTTGTGGTAATTTAGAAAGGCATGGACTAATCAGTGACACCATGGATTTGTGGATAGCAGTGCATGGCTGACAAACTCCTTTGAAGAAATTGCAGTGTGTCTGGGTAAAGGGAATGAGATGTCTGTTTTTTGGATATCGATTATGGTATATAGAGGGTGTTTGGATAAGGTGCCACAAATGACATTTGTTACTCAAATTACGATATATGTTATGAAAGAAGATGTCACATGGATAGAGATGTGATGAAGGAACAGAAAGAAATGAGTAAGTCTAAATAAAAGCTTTTCAGTTTGGGAAACTCTTATTTTCCATTTATAATCAATGATTTGAATGTTAGCTCAAGAGAAATTATATGAAATTAAGCTTGTTGATACCACATTTGGGACCTGATGAACTGCGAAAGAATGCACAAGATTGAAGGAAGACACAGCCTAGAAAAGTGGCAGATAGAATCAATGCTGAAATATCAAGATTTTAGAAAAAAGAATAGTGAATGGTATACCTAAGTACCCAAGTTTCTCAATAGGCCAATAATCTAGGGTTACGGACACATGAAACAACAACTTGATTTATAAAGTGCCTTGACTATAATAAAAACGTGGACAGAAAATGGGATTACAGGCAGAAAATGGCAAATTGAATTCCAGCAGGCCTCCAGTACTAACCTTAGCTGATGACACTGTAACAACATAAAAGGACGTACTTTGTGTTCTATAGTCCTTGCTTCCTGTCACACTGTGCAATCAGCAAAGATCTGGACACGAGGTTCAATGCCCGTTTCTTATGGCTACCTCTTGTAGTACGCGCACCCCACAGGGGGTGGTGTCAAATGGCACACCTGCCAATGGGCTGATTTGAGGTCCTTAACTGGACAATTAATATCCCCTTAAAGGCTTCATTCTGCCACCAGTATTTAACCAGTAGTAGGAGTGACCCATGCCAAATGGCCAGCCCAACAGGGGCTTGTGACGGGAGTGCAGGGCCCTCCTTAACTGGTCCCTGAACCCATCAGAGGGCCCCCCCTCCCTACCCAGATTGCCCAGTTTTGATCCCTCAAACTTTGGCCCCACCTCTCACCGATCCCCCAGTACACCTACAAAGTTCCGATTGCAGCTCGGGTCCTCAATGCCAAAGTGTAGTACCAGCAATGTTGCTACCAGCACATAGAGAATTGGCAGCTGTCTGAGGTGGGATTTGCTGTCCCTGAGGGGCAGAAATTCTGTCTCCAGCCAATGACTGCGGGAGAGCCATTCTTCCTCTGGACAGGCTCCCAATCGGATTTTTGGCTCGGAGGGGGGTCCAGCTAGGGTTGTAGGAACTATGGCACCCCTTAAAATCTAGCATGGGTACTATGCCACCCCTCCCCCAGGAAACCCCCAGAAGTTTTGGAGCACAGTAAAGGGAGGGGTAATCCAATATCATGTGTCTCCATCAATTTTTTTTCTTGCACGTTTTGCTTGAGGTTCATTAAATGTAAATCACAGGAATGTTAGCCCTACTGCAGTCTTGTACAGTTTTCCTGTAATCTGCAGGTTATTTCAAGGGAATATTTGCTATCTGATATATTGTCTAACAGGAACAGGTCTGTGTTATGTTCCAATTTGTTTATTCTCATGTTTTCTCTAGGCATTTGGATTCCTGGCTACTATTGCCTTCACCTTGGATGTGGTGCTGCATTACAAGCGAGAGGGCCTACCCTGGAAGAAAAAGGAGGATAAGCCAGCTGACTCCAAAAAAGTCCCTGAAAATGTGAAAGGGGAGACCGAGCCTTTGAATGAGCCAGGAAATCCAGCTGTCTGAGCTACAGAAGCAGTTGTTCCATGTATAACAACATAACCTGTTCTCTGCACATATTCATATTTTGAGTTTCCAGAGTTGATCAGCAAAAAATAATTCAAAGCTTTCCTACACTCGCCCTGACTGGAAGGAATTTATTTCTTGCTTTGGGACTCAATATCTGAACACAAAGTGCTTTTTGTTATTTACCTGGCTGCTATAGTGCAATCTACTGTAGATCCAATTAAAATTATTGAACTGAACTAATGTTGCAACTTCATATAACGTTTTGGTGTCGGGGGGTCCTAGCTTGCCTCTTTGTATCTCAGCTATTAAAAATTATTAGGAAGCTCAAGCAACTTGTATCTCAAAGCAAATCATAGTTATGCCTTTAGATGCTTGGATAGATCAAACTTTTATTATATAAAAAATTCTAATTTATTTTCGGTGTTGGTGTTCATTTCAGTTTTACATAGTTTTGATGCAAAAAGACAGCACAAGTACATCAATTTCCCCAATTTATTTAACTTCCTTATAGGGGTAGCATTTCAGCAATTATAATTGGGCTGAAGTGTATGCACGACCATGAGAAGAGACCTGAAAGCTTCCTGATAATTTGTAAGATTCTTAGTGCTTTGTTGGGATTTGAATTGAACTGAAGTCTGCGCACTTAAAGCGTATGGATATTTTGATTAATAGGCAAACCAATCAGTTGGTGTTCAAGTTGGCTTTAATCCCAGTGTGAACTCGGGTCAGTTCAGTGTTTTTCCAAGTTTCAAAAGATACTTTAATCTTTAAACATATTTCATCCCCTGTAACGTTACTGCTATAGGAAGGAACTTTCTTGTCCTATTCAATTTCCAGAATTCAAGGTTATTCTAATAAATAATCAAAGTTTTTTTCCCCCAATCAACTAACTAGAATGTATGAAGTACTAATCTAATGCTGACCCTGTATCTGAATTGGGTTTAAAAGCATGTTTTCATTAAGCATACCAGTCCAGCCTTAACTTTTCCGTAGCTTTAAAATTCAGTTATTTACTGGCTGTAGTTACTACTGTTGTCACTGTCTGCTGTGCGCTCAAATTCCATATAGGAAAAAGTATATTAAAGCATATGAAGGAGATAAATTGATGGTGGTTGAATCCAGTATAATTCGGCCAATATTACGAAGATGGCTTTAGAACCACTTGTATGATGCGTATTCAATAATATGTTATCCTAATTGTATAATGAATATATTTTTATTATGATGTTCTCAAAAGACTGATACAATACTAGTGAATTCGAATTGGACAACCAGCACACCCAAACCTCAATGTGTTAGTCACCAGTGATCCTTGACTCATTTGTTCTTTACAGTTAATATTCTGCTTTTAAAAACCAAAAACATTTGCCCTTTTGCTATTGAGGACTTGTGATGTGTAAAAATACAACCTTAGGAGAACAAAAAGGGAATTTTGTACCAGCTCATGGGGAATGTAGATGGCATAGTTAATACAATTGCAATAGAAATTTTAAATATTATTTGCAAAGCGTATGCTTTGATGTACAGGTATGTCTAAGAGGAATAAGGCAATGTATCAGCGTTTTCTTCACCAGACCATTGGTTGGAAAATGTTGCTATACCGAAGCAGATATGAAATAAGCAGTGCTTTCAGTGGTGTGCTCTAATTTGCAGGTAGACTTCAGGATTTCATGGTTCATGGATTATGTACAGAATGAATTGTTTGTAATCTGGTTGGCTGTTGTAGAACTAAATACTAACCAAGTGCTTTGTTATTCATCAAAAAGCTCCTCACTTTAAGATCCATTGTCGTAGTTTTGCACTACGCAAAAACTCCAGCCAATTTACTGTGTTCTCAGATATTGTTGATTCAGTAGATTTCTCATATTTTCTAATTATTAGGGGGATCTCAAGCTGGCCAAGAGGCTGATTTTTCTATGTAGTAAACATGCTTCAGACATTCCAAGAGAAATAAAGCACTTGAAGGGATAGTCCCTTCTATTCAGAAACCTGGTATTTCTGATATTTTATTGAATAAATTTTGCACCTTTCAGTAACTTTTACCAAATTAAGTCTGCCTAATACAAAGTACAGTCTGGAAACCCACAGCCTCTACATTACAAGCTCTATTGGTGTGTAATTATCACAGACTTGCAGTGTAATGCAACTTGCTGTAGAAGAATTATTTTACTGTCAAAAATTCTTGGTTTAATTTTTAGAGGATGAAATTGGTCTACATCAGCAATATGAAATAAACTTATAGCGACTCAGCAACCAATTTGTTACCGTGCCCAGTCTTTTTTCCAATGAGGTTCATAGAACAATAGTTCAAACGCTATTTGGAGACTCATTTAATTCGGCTGGATTTTACGGGGTACTGTATCCGCTGCCATGACCCATCTTAAAAAGTTGGTAGGGAGATAGTCCACCAAAAAAGTTGGCTACCCTCAGTCATTTTACACTGGAAGCAGCATTAATTGTCTAATTTTGAAACTTCTGCCCCATCTGGGGAGGAGGGCTCGCCTTAGAGAGCTGCCAGCCAATCTGATTTTCCAGCAGCTCTGTAGTCCCAGCAGCACTGGGTTCAAGCAGTAGCCACTTCTGTGACTTGAGGCAGCCCCCAAACAAGAGGTGGCTATGGAGCCGGACTTCATGATATGTCTGAGCTATTAGCAGAATCTGGCTGACGGACCCGTGGGAGAAAGGTTGTGGGGGGGGGGTTGCGAGAATTACCTCTGATGGGCACACCACTTTCCTGACACCAGCCCACATAGTAAAAGGTGCTGGGCTACCCAATTGGTGGGGGCCTTCCCCTACTGTGGGTAAAATAGCAACAAAGGCAGAATGGGGCACTTAAGTGGTATTAATTGGTGACTTAAGGGCCTCAATTGGCCTAAGGTTGGGTGGGCTGCCTGACACCTCCCACACCCACCACAAAATGGGAGTCAGGTCGGGGGTGGCCACGCACTGCATTATTTAGAGCCCCCACCTTCAAACACGCTGGCAGGGGCTTTAACATACAGCCCCTAGCGTCTCTGTCACTTTTACTTGGTTTGAATTTAAAAACCTTGGCAATATTTCCCAAATCAGTGGAAAATAAAAATGGTTGCAGTGAAAAACTGGCAGCCAATTCTCTATGCATCTGCTTTCACAACTGGCGTTGGCCAATTTCACCCCGATAATATTTGAAAATCTTTTATCGTACACTCTTGTTGAGGTTACCCACCTGTGGCTGGAGTTCTGTTTAAAAAAAAAAGTGCAAATGTCACCTTGAGTCTGCTTGCTACTGAGTAAGGACCTTTAATCTGGGAGAAGAGTAAAAATCTACATTTCAGTTCAATGTTAATTGGATTTTAATAATATTACAAACCTTAGATTCCAGAGCACTGCTTTAGCCTTGTGCTGTAAAAATGTTATTGTAGATGTGCACAAATATTTGTTTCGTATATAGTTGTATGTCTTGAAACAACCTTAACCTGAGAAAAACACTATGTATTGCATGATCAATTAAAGCAAATTTATATACTTTTTAATTTTCATCAATATGGCAAAAGCGAATTTCTGTAGCTGTAGGAAAAAATATGTTTACAAATGCTCAAGGTACAAGTTATTTCTGTGAATGATATCCTGTGCTGTCTTCAGGCAAAACACATCCCTGATCATTCAGAAAAAATGTTGCAAACCATGCTCAGCAAGCTGAGGAAGGAAACTGAATATTTTTAGCAATATAATGATTGACAAACCAATTATGTAGCCTGTAAGCTGTACACATTGGGGACATGACCGTAATTTCCTTACACTAATGAAGAAATGGCAGTCTCAGATCTGAGATGGTCATTACCTCTTTACAGCTTCAGCTTGTCTTCAAAAGGTCGGTCACACTAGAAGGAATTTTAACTGGGTGTGGGATTGTGTGTCCAAGAGGCCTAATTTTAACTCCAAAGCCTCAATGTACAAGCTACTTGTCAGCTGCCCACCTAAAATAGGTGGAAGCAGCGGTTGACCCTAGAGTTATCCAGCACTCCTGGATTGCCAATCAGGCCCTCAGAATGGAACATGGATCTGTAGGCTGCTGCTGCTTGCTGCCTGAGAGATCTTCACACTTCAAGTTCTCCACCATAGCAGTGACCATTTTTATCAATCCCCCACTCTATCCACCATAATGGTTGTGCCAGGAAGAGGCAGAACCAGTTAGTGTGCCAGGAACAGTGGGTGGGGTATGCTCAGGAATTGGGGTGAGGCAGAGACTGAGAAATGGAGTGGGCCAGAGGGAAACAGAGTTGATGGGAGGAATCATGGAAGAGGAGGATCTGGAGAGAAGGAATGGAGTTAGAGGTAAGAGGAGAACTGGAATGTGGATAGATTGGTGGGGGGGGGGGGGGGGGTGTTGTTGGAGAATGAGAGGCTTGGTGATGAGCATTTTCTACAGAGCTGGACATACCAGCAAGATGGTGAGTAGGGACAATGAGGGAGGCAAGTGAAACTTGTGACTGTATTGTGGTTAAAAAAGAGTGCAAGGTTGATTATACTGCTCGGTGAGTAGAGAAAACAGGAATTTAAAAGGATCAGCGGAGTAATAGATTCCGAAAGAGGCACCAGCGCATAGCACTTCTGGGTGTGCGTCACACTGGGTGGTATTAATTGGCCCTCCCACAAAATGGCGGCACGCAGCCAATAGAGCAGCGATCGGCTACCCCCCCCCCCCCCCACCCCCCAAACAGGGAGAGAATTCTTCCCATGTTAAATGGCCACTTTGCTGTAATTTCTAAACTTCCCTTGTGGGGTAAAGAAGGGTGATTGAGTGCATCCTGGATCATCAAGGGAAGTTTTAAAACTCATAGGCCAGAATTTTTGGCTTGGTGAGTGAGGGTGGCAACGCATAAAATAGTGTGCATCCTGATTTCACTGCACATCATTCAGATCTTGAGTTCGGCAGGCGCACAAGAGTCGGCGGCGCGCCCGCCAAACTGTCAAAGGCCTATTAAGGCCATTTAAACACCAATTAAACTAATTAACTGAGCTCCCCATTCAACCTTTAGGTTGGCAGGCAGGTGAAGAGCCCAGGTAGCCTTCGCATTTATCATGAAACCTCATCCATGGGTGGGATGAGGTTTCATGAAGGTTTTTAAAGTTTAATACAAATTTTTAATAAAATTCATTGACATGTCCCAGCTTATGTGACACTGTTACATGAGGGGATGTGCCCTAAAAAATTTTTTTTCTTTTTAATAAAATTTTCAAATTTCAAACTAATTTCCCTGAGGCAGCTCTGTGCCTTGAGGAGATTTCTGTGCGCAGAACTCAACTCAGCCTACTCCCCCCACCCGCACAAGGAGCGCATAGCACTTCCGGGTGTGCGTCACACTGGGTGGTTTTAATTGGCCCTCCCACAAAATGGCGGCACGCAGCCAATAGAGCAGCGATCGGCTACCCCCCCCCCCAACAGGGAGAGAATTCTTCCCATGTTAAATGGCCACTTTTGGTCCTCTTTTCAGTTTATTGGCAGGAAGACTGCAGTAGCTTCTCGGTTCAGAATTAAAATAACATTCGGCCTGATGTCATTATCAAACTCTGATTTTCATATGTAAAGGATCCTGTTGGTATCAAACGTGTGTCATTGTCACTGACTCAGAAAAATAGGTGGGTAAATTGCCCAGGGCATTTAAACTGCCCACCTGCTCAGTTTTTACTGATCAGATTGGGTTAAAATGACCCCCTTGCTAGGAAAATTTTATTTGAATAATCAAAATTTGTGAGGGACCTAAAGAAATAATGTATTTGATGTAGGTCCAGTTGTGTTTTGATACAAAACCATGGTGACAGAGGAGGAAACTCAGTCACTAGAAGGGTATAAAATTGATGAGCTGGTGGTATTGGATAAGCATAAAGTTGATTAGGCACCAGGACCAGATGAGATGCATCCAAGAAGCTTGAAGGAAGTGGGAATGGAAATTGCAGAGGCACTAGCAATCTTTCAATGTTCCCTGGACTGGGGGAGGTGCCGGAGGACGGGAGAATTGCAAACATTGCGCCCTTGTTCAAAAAAGGTTATGAAGAATTGCCCTGCAATTACAGACCAGTCAGTTTAACTTCGATGGTGGGGAAACAATTATTCAGGATAGAATTAATAGTCACATAGAAAAATGTGGATTGATTTGGAAGAGTCAGCATAGATTTGATAAATGAAAATCGTGTCCAAGTAACTTGCTAACTTGCTTTTTGAAGAGGTAACAGAGATGGTTGATGAGGACAAGGCTGTTGATGTGGTGTTGATATGGACTTCCAAAAGGCTTTTGATACAGTGCCACACAACAGACTTGTGAGGAAAGTTATAGGTCATGGAATGATAGGGACAGTAGCAATGTGGATACAAAATTGGCTGAGGGATAGGAAACAGAAAGTAATGGTTAATGGGTATTTTTCAGCCTGGAAGGAGGTTTGTAGTGGAGTTCCCCAGGGGTCTGACTTTTCTGATATATATAAATGATCTAGCTCTTGGTGTGGAGGGGACAAGTTCAAAGTTTGCGGATGACACAAAGCTTGGGAGAATTGTAAACTGTGAGGAGAACAGTATAGATCTTCAAAGGGACATTAACACATTGGTGGAGTGGGCAGATAGGTGGCAGATGAAGTTGAATGTGGGGAAGTTTGGAACAAAGAACACGGAGAGACAGTATAAAATAAAGGGTACTATTTTAAAGAGTGTGTAGGAGCAGAGAGACCTGGGTGTATATGCACATAAGTCATTAAAGGTGGCAGGACAGGTAGAGAGAGCTATTTCTAAAGCATACAACATTCTAGGCTTCAGTAATATGGGCATAGAGTACAAGAGCAGGGAGGTTATAATGAATTTATATAAGACACTGGTTTGACCTCAGCTGGAGTATTACGCACAGTTCTGCGTACCACACTATAGGAAGGATGTGAACGCATTGGAGAGAGTGCAGAAGATGTTTACGAGAGTGGTTCCAGGGATAAGAGACTTCAGTTATGAGGAAGGATAGGTGAAGTTGTGACTGTTTTCCTTGGAGAGGAGAAGGCTAAGAGGAGATAATAGAGGTTTTCAAAATCATGAGGGGTCTGGACAGAGTAGATAGGGAAAAACTGTTCCCACTTGTAAACAAATCAAGAACCAGAGGGCACAGTTTCAAAGTGTTTTGCAAAAGAAGCAAATGCGAGGTGAAAAAAACATTTCACACAGCGAGTAGTTAGGGTTTGGAATGCACTGCCTGGAAATGTGGTGGAGGCAGGTTCAATTGAGGCATTTAAGAGAGCATAGGATGATTATTTAAACAGAAACAATGGACAAGGTTACAGGGAAAAGGCAAGAGATTGGCACTAAGTTAAAATGGTCAGAAGGCCAGTGCAGACACGATGGGCTGAATATCCTCCTACTGTAACAATTCTATAATTATGTGAATGCTGAGAACTTACAAATATTATGAGGCTTGATGTGGAAGATTTTTACAGAATCACAGAAGGAGGCCATTCAGCCCATCATGTCTGCACCAGCTCTACAAATGAGCATTAGGGCCTGGTGTCATTGCCCTGCCTTTTCCCTGTATACCTGTACATTGTTTCTATTCAAGTAACCATCTAATGCCCTCTTGAATTCCTCAATTGAACCTGCTTCGACCACATTTCCAGGCTGTGCATTCCAGACCCGAACAACTCATTGTGTGAAAAAGTATTTTCTCACGTCATATTTGCTTCTTTTGCAAATCACTAAATCTGTGCCCTCTCGTTCGTGGTCTTTTTATGAGCAGGAACAGCTTCTCCCTATCTACTCTGTCCAGCCCCCTCATGGTTTTGAACATCTCTATCAAATCTCCACTTGGCCTTCTTCTCTCCAAGGAGTACAGTCCCATCCTCTCCAACCTATCCTCATAGCTGAAGTTTCTCATTGCTGGAACCATTCTTGTAAACCTCTTCTGCACTCTCTCCATTGTGTTCACATCCTTCATATAGTGTGACTCATAGACATTTACAGCACAGAAGGAGGCCGTTTGGTCCATAGTGTCAATGCTGGTCAACACAGATCTGACTAATCCCATTTTCCAAAGCTTAGCCCATAGCCCTGGAGGCAATGGCAATGCAAGTGAATTTCTTAATAGTTCTTAAATGTTTCTAGAGTTTCTGACTCAACCACCCTTTCAGGCAGAAAGTTCCAAACTCCCACCACGCTCTGGGTGAAAAAGTTTTTCTTCTCCTCCCCTCTTAGCCTTCTACCTCTTACCTTAAATCTATGCCTCTTGGTTATTGACCCCTCTACTAATGGAAAAAGTGCCTTCCTATCCGCCCCGTCTACGCTCCTTATAATCTTATACACCTCTATCAGGTCCCCTCTCAACATTCGCTGCTCCAAGGAGAATGACCCCAGTCTGTCCAATCTTTCCACATAGCTCAGATCCTCCAGCCCAGGCAGCATCCTGATAAATCTCCTCTGCACCCTCTCCAATGCAATCACATCCTCCCTGTAATGTGGTGACCAGAACTGCACAGGTACTCCAGTTATGGCTTAACCAGCGTTTTATAAGTTCCAGCATAACCTCCCTGCTCTTGTATTTTATACCTCGACTATTAAAGGCAAGTATCCCATATGCCTTCTTAACAATCTTATCTACCTGCCCTGGTACCTTCAGGAATCTGGATATGCACACCCAAGGTCCCTCTGATCTTCAGTGTTTTCTAGGGTCCTACCATTCATAGTATAATCCCTTGCCTTGTTAGCCCTCCCCAAGTGCATTACCTCACACTTTTCCAGGTTTAATTCCATTTGCCACTGCTCTGCCCACCTGACCAGTCCATTGATATCCTCCTGCAGTTTATGGGTATCCTCCTCACTATTTACCAACCTATCAATTTCCGTGTCATCCGCAAACTTCTTGATCATACTCCCTACATTTAAGTCCAAGTTATTGCTATTACAGAGACTTGGTTGAAGGATGGACAGGATTGGCAGACAAATGTTCCAGGATTTAGATGTTTCAGGCAGGATAGAGAGGGATGTAGAACAGGTGGGGGAGTTGCACTGCTGGTTAAGGGGAATATCACATCTGTATGACAGGAGGACACCTCGGTGAGCTCATGCAGTGAGGCAGTATGGGTAGAGCTCTGGAATAGGAAGGGTGCAGTCACAGTGTTGGGGGTTTACTATAGGCCTCCCAATTGAGGGAGGTTGAGGAACAGTAATGTAGGCAGATTTTGGAAAGATGTAAAAGCAATAGGGTTGTTGTGGTGGGTGATTTTAACTTCCCTATATTGATTGGGAAACACATAGTGCTCGGGGTTTGGATGGTGCAGAATTTGTAAGCTGCATCCAGGAGGGCTTCCTGAGACAATGTATAGATAGTCCAACTAGGGAAGGGGCAATACTGGACCTGGTATTAGGGAATGAACCCGGCCAGGTGGTCGAAGTTTCAGTAGGGGAGCATTTTGGGAAAAGTGACCAAAATTCAGTAAGTTTCAAGGTACTGGTGGATAAGGATAACAGGAGTTCTTGGGTTAAGGTGCTTATTTGGGGGAAGGCTAATTATAACAATATTAGGCAAGAACTGAGGAATCTAGAGTGGAGACGGATGTTTGAGGGCAAATCAACAACTGACATGTGGGCGGCTTTCAAACGTCAGTTGATAAGAATTCAGGACCGGCATGTTCCTGCTAGGATGAAGGATAAGCATGGCAAGTTTCAGTAACCTTGGATAACAAAGGATATTGTGAGATTAGTCAAAAAGAAAATGGAAGCATTCATAAGGGCTAGAAGGCTGGGAAAAGATGAAGCCCATGGAGAATATAAAGAAAGTAGGAAGAAACTTAAGCAAGGAGTCAGGAGGGCTAAAAGGGGTCAAAAAGTCACTGGCAACCAGGATTAAGGAAAATCCCAAGACCTTTTATACATATGTAAAAAGCAAGAGAGTCGCCAGGGAAAGGGTAGGCCCACTCAGGGACAGAGGTGGGAATCTGTGTCTGGAGCCAGAAGAAATGGGAGAGATACTAAATGAATACTTCTCATCAGTATTCACCAAAGAGAAGGACTTAGCGGTCGATTTGTCTAGGAAAGAGTGTGTAGATAGCCTGGATCACATTGAGATCAAAAAAGAGGTGTTAGGCGTCTTGAAGAATATTAAGGTGGATAAGTCCCCAGGGCCAGATGGGATCTACCCCAGAGTACTGAGGGAGGCAAGGAAGGAGATTGCTGGGGCCTTGACAGAAATCTTTCTATCTTCACTGGCTACGGGTGAGGTCCCAGAGAATTGGAGAATGGCCAATGTTGTTCCATTGTTTAAGAAGGGTAGCAGGGATAATCCAGAAAATTACAGGCTGGTGAGCCTTACGTCAGTGGTAGGGAAATTATTGGAGAAGATTCTTTGTGACAGGATTTACTACCATTTGGAAGCAAATGGGCATATGAGAGGCAGCATGGTTTTGTGAAGGGGGGGTCATGTCTCACTAACTTGATCGAGTTTTTTGAGGAAGTGACAAAGATGGTCAACGATGGAAGAGCAGTGGATGTTATATACATGGATTTCAGAAAGGCCTTTGACAAGGTCCCTCATGGCAGACTGGTACAGAAGGTAAAGTCGCAAGGTATCAGAGGTGAGCTGGCAAGATGGGTACAGAATTGGCTTGGTCATAGAAGACAGAGGGTAGCAGTGGAAGGGTGCTCTTCTGGATGGAGAGCTGTGACTAGTGGAGTTCTGCAGGGATCAGTGCTGGGACCTTTGCTGTTTGTAGTATACATAGATGATTTGGAGGAAAATGTAACTGGGCTAATTAGTAAGTTTGCAGACGACACTAAGGTTGGAGGAATTGCAGATAGTGAAGGGGATTGTCAAAGGATACAACAGGATTTAGATCAGTTGGAGACTTGGACGGAGAAATGGTAGATGGAGTTTAAACCGGACAAATGTGAGGTAATACATTTTGGAAGGTCTAATACAGGCAGGAATTATACAGTAAATGGCAGAACCCTTAAGTGTATTGACGGGCAGAGGGATCTGGGTATACAGCTCCACTGATCACTGAAAGTGGCAACGCAGCTGGATAAGGTAGTCAAGAAGGCATATGGCATGCTTGCCTTCATTGGTCGGGGTATTGAGTATAAAAGTTGGGAAGTCATGCTGCAGCTGTATAGAATGTTGGTTAGGCCACAATTGGAATATTGCATGCAATTCTTGTCGCCACATTACCAGAAGGATATGGAGGCGTTGGAGAGGGTGCAGAGGAGGTTTACCAGGATGCTGCCTGGTCTGGAGGTTATTAGCTATGAGGAGAGGTTGGAGAAACTCGGATTGTTCTCACTAGAGTGACGGAGATTGAGGGGCAACTTGATAGAAGTTTACAAAATTATGAGTGGTATGGACAGAGTAGATACTCAGAAGCTTTTTCCCAGGGTGGAAGAGTCAATTACTAGGGGACATAGATTTAAGGTGAGAGGAGAAAACTATGGAGGAGATGTGCAGGGCAAGTTTTTTACGCAGAGGGTAGTGAGTGTCTGGAATTTGCTACCAGAGGAGGTGGTGGAAGCAGGTACAATAGTGGTGTTTAAGAGGCAGCTTGACAAATACATGAATAGGATGGGAATAGAGGCATACAGACCCAGGAAGTGCAAAATGTTTTAGTTGAACGGCGCAGGCTTGGAGGGCCGAAGGGCCTGTTCCTGTGCTGTACGTTTTTTTGTTCTTTGTTCAAATCATTTATGTACACCACAAACAGCGAGAGCCCCAGCACTGAGCCCTGCTGAACCTCACTGGAAAAAAACTTCCAGTCACAGAAACAACACTCTACCATAACCCTCTGCTTCCTGCCTCTCAGCCAATTTTGGATCCAACGTGCCACTTTGCCTTGCATCCCTTGGGCTCTTACTTTCTTGACCAGTCTGCCATGAGGGACCTTATCAAAAGCCTTGCTAAAGTCCATGTAGACTACATCAAATGCATTACCCTAATCAACAGTCCTGGTTACCTCCTCAAAAAATTTGATCAAATTTGTCAAACACAACCCTCCCTTAACAAAATCCATGCTGACTATCTGTGATTAATCCCTGTTTCTCCAAGTGTAGATATATTCTGTCCCTCAGATTTCTTTCTAGTAACTTCCCCAACACTGAGATTAGACTGACTGGCCTGTAATTTCCTGGTCTATCCCTTCCTCCCTTTTGTAATAATCGGACAACATTAGCAGTCCTCCAATCCCCTGGTGCCTCACCTGTGGCCAGAGAGGATTTGAAAATTACTGCCAGGGCCTGTGATATCTCTTCCCTTGCCTCCCTCAACAGCCTGGGATACATCTCATGTGGGCCTGTGTATTTATCTACTTATAAGGCCGCTAATCCTGCTAGTACCTACTCTCTTTCTATGTTAATGTCCTCTAATATTTCACAGTCTTCCACCCTGATGTCTATGCCTGCATCATCCTTTTCCACTGTAAAGACCGACACAAAGTATTCATTGAAGACTGTACCCACGTCTTCCGGGTCCATGTACAGATTACCTCTATGGTCCCTAATTGGCCCTACTCTTTCCCTAGTTATTCTCTTGCTCTTTATATATTTAAAAGACCCTTTGAGTTTTCTTTTATTCTACCCACCAATGCTTTCTCATGCACTATCTTAGCTTTCCTAATTTCCTTTTTAAGTTCCTCCCTGTACTTTTTATACTCCTATAGGGACTGTGCCAAGGGGATTGAGCCCTTGATATCTGCAATAAGCTTCTCTTGTTTTCTTAATCCTAACATTTATGTTCCCTGACATCCAGGGTTCTCCAGACTTGGTGCCCCCCTTTGCCTTTCCGGGAACATATTTGCCCTGTATTCTTGTTATTTTCTCCTTGAATGCCTGCCACTGCTCTGACACAGTTTAACCTGCAAGTTGCTGCTCCCAGTCCAGTTGGGCCAAATTCATCGTTCCTGCATCTACCCTGTCTAGTCCTGTTAGAATTTTATAGGTTTCTATGAGATCCCCCCTCATTCTTCTAAACTCCAGTGAATATAATCCTAACCAATTCAATCTCTCCTCATATGTCAGTCCCGCCATCCCAGGAATCAGTCTGGTAAACATTTGCTGCACTCCTTCTATAGCAAGAACATCCTTCCTCAGATAAGGAAACCAAAACTGCGCACAATATTCCAGGTGTGGTCTCAACAAGGCCCTGTATAATTGCAGCAATATATCCTGTACTCGAATCCTCTCGCTATTAAGGCCAACTTACTATTTGCCTTCTTTACCGCCTGATACACCTGCATGCTTACCTTCAGTGACTGGTGTACGAGGACACCCAGGTCTCGTTGCACATTCCCCTCTCAATTTATAGCCATTCAGATAATCTGCCTTCCTGTTTTTGCTACCAAAGTGGATAACCTCACATTTATCCACATTATACTGCATCTGCCATGCATTTGCCCACTCATTCAGCTTGTCCAAATCACACTGAAGCATCTTTGCATCCTCCTCACAGCTCACGCTCCCACCTTGCTTTGTGTCATCTGCAAATTTGGAGATATTACATTTAGTTCCCTCATCGAAATCATTAATATATATTGTGAATAGCTGGGGTCCCAGCACTGATCCCTGCGGTACCCCACTAGTCACTGCCTGCCATTCGGAAAAAGACCTGTTTATTCCTACTCTTTGTTTCCCGTCTGCCAATCAGCTTTCTATCCATCTCAATACACGACCCTCAATCCCATGTGCTTTAATTTTACACGCCAATCTCTTAAGTGGGACTTTGTCGAAAGCCTATGAAAATGAAATGATATATATAAATTACTTGGATCAGGGAACCAAATGCAATATTTCCAAGTTTGCTGATGACACAAAACTGGGCGGGGTTATGAGGAGGATGCAAGGAGTCTTCAGAGTGATTTAGACAAGTTGTGTTGTGTGTGCGAGCAGACACATAGCAGGTGCAGTATAACGTGGTTAAATGTGAAGTTATATGCTTCAGTGTGAAGAACAGAAAGGCAGAGTATTATTTAAATGGTGACATATTGGGAAATGTGGATGGACAAAGGGATCAGGGTGTCTTTGTACACCAGTCAATGAAAGTAAACAGGCAGGTGCAGCAAGCAATTAGGAAGGCAAATGGTATATTGGCCTTCATTGCAAGAGGATTTGAGTTCAGAAGTAGGGATGTCCTACTGCAGTTATACAGGGCCTTGGTTAGACCACACCTGGGGTATTGTATGCAGTTTTGGTCTCCCTACCTAAGAAAGGATATAATTGCCTTAGAGGGAGTGCAGCAAAAGTTTACTAGGCTGATACTGGGGATGGCAGGATTGTTGTATGAGGAAAGATTGGTTCGACTGGGCCTGTATTCACTAGAGTTTAGAAGAATGAGGGGATCTGATTGATACATACAAAATTCTAACAGGGCCAGACAGACTGGATGCAGGGAGGATGTTTTCTCTGTCTGGGGAGTCTAGAATCAGGGCCCAGTGTCAAGGGATATGGGGCAGGCCATTTAGGACTGAGATAAGGAAAGATTTCTTCACTCAGAGGGTGGTCAACCTGTGGAATTCTCTACCACAGAAGGCTGTGGAGGCTCGGTCACTGAGTATATTCAAGAAAGAAATTGATAAATTTTTGGATATTAGGGGCATCAAGGGGTATTGGAGAGAAAGCATGAATGTGGCGTTGCGATAAAGGATCAGTCATGATCATATTGAATGGTAGAGCAGGCTTGAAGGGCCAAATGGCCTACTGTTCCTAGTTTCTACGTTTCTATGTTTCTATAATACCCTTGCAGTCCTGCTTTTCAATTTCTTACCTAACTCCCTAAAGTCTGCTTGCAGGACCTCATTTCTCTTTCTTCCTATGTCATTAGTTCCAACATAGATCAAAACTTCTGGCTGTTCACCCTCCCTCTTCAGAATGCCCCACAGCCGTTCCGTAACCTTTTTGACCCTGGCACCCGGGAGGCAACATACCTCCCTGGAGTCACATCTGTGGCCACAGAAGACCTTGTCTACTCCCCTCACTAACAAATCCCCCACCACTATTGCCCTTCCAACTTCTTCCTCTCCCCTAACCCTGAGCAGTGGGACCACCCACAGTGCCATGGCCTTAGCCCTGGTTGGCCTCCACAGAGGAACCATCACTCTCACCATTCTCCAAGGCTGAAAAACGGTTTGCGAGTGAGATGCACTCAGGGGATTCCCTCATTACCTGTCTGGCGGTCCTCTTCTTTCTGGCAGTCACTCATTCCCTTTCTGCTTGCACTTCCTTAAGCTGCAGGGTGACCACATCCTGAAACGTGCTATCCATGAACCTCTCAGCCTCATGAATGCACCATTGTGCCCCCAGCTGCTGCTCAAGCTCCGAAACCCGGAGCTAAAGTTGCCCCAGTTGGAGGCACTTCCTGCACATATGGTCATCCAGACCACCAGGAGCACTAGGATTTCCCACACAGTGCAGGATGTGCAAATCATGGGAGTGAGCTCCCCAGGCATATCTTAACTAAATAGAATATGGACATTTGCTTTTATTTTACCCTTACTCCTACTTGAGTACAGACTAGATGCTAGATCCTCTAGGTGCTGCTGACTGCCTGTCCCAAGGTCCTGCTCTCGCACTCTCTTGTGGTGCCCAGAACTGTACACAATACTCCAGCTGAGGCTTAATGAGTGTCTTATATAAATTCAGTATGAAAGTAAACAGGCAGGTGCAGCAAGCAATTAGGAAGGCAAATGGTATATTGGCCTTCATTGCAAGAGGATTTGAGTTCAGAAGTAGGGATGTCCTACTGCAGTTATACAGGGCCTTGGTTAGACTACACCTGGCGTATTGTATGCAGTTTTGGTCTCCCTACCTAAGAAAAGATATACTTGCCTTAGAGGGAGTGCAGCAAAGGTTTACTAGGCTGATACCGGGTCTAGTACCCTATGCCCCTATTAATAAAGCCTAGGATACTGTATGCTTTATTAACTGCTCTCTCCACCTGTCCTGCCACCTTCAATGATCGATGCATATATACATCCAGATATTTATGCTCCTGCACCCCCTTCAAAATTTCACCCCTTATTTTATATTGTCTGTCCATGTTCTTCCTACCAAAATGCATCACCTCACACTTCTTCACATTGAACTTCATCTGCCATCTATCAGCCCACTTGTCAATGCCCTCTTTAAGTTCCACACCATCCCCCTTGCAGTTCACAACCTCCCAAGCTTCGTATCATCCACAAACTTTGAAATTGTCCCCTACAAACCAAGATCTAGGTCATTAATGTATATCAGGAAAAGCAAGGGTCCTAATACCAACCCCTGGGGAACTCCACTACAAACCTTCCTCCAGCCTGAAAAATATCCATTGACCATTACTCTCTGCTTCCTATTTTTCAGCCAATTTTGTGTCCACATTGCTACTGTCCCTTTTATTACATGAGCAATAACTTTTCTCACAAGTCTGCTGTGTGGCACAGTGTCAAATGCCTTTTGAAGGTCCATGTGCACCACATCAACAGTATTACTCTAATCGACCTTTTCTGTTACCTCTTCAAAAATACTTCAACAAGTTAATGAAACATAATTTCCACTTTAGAAATCCATGCTGGTTCTTCCTTATCAACCCATATTTTTCCACGTGATTACTAATTCTATCCCAAATAATTGTTTCTAGAATCTTGCCCACCACGGAAGATAAACTGACTGGTCTGTAATTGCTGGGCTTATCCTTACAACCTTTTTGAACAAGGGCATAATGTTTGCAATTCTCCAGTCCTCTGGCACCTCCCCTGAATCTAAGGAAGACTGAAAGATTATGACTAGCGCCCCTGCAATTTCTAATCTCACTTCCTTCAATATCTTTAAATGTATCTCGTCCAGTCCGGGAGCCTTGTCAACTTTAAGTACTGACAGTCTATTCAACACTTACTCCTTGTCAATTTTGACCCTTTCTAGTGACAGAGTTTCCTTGTCTGTCACCATGGCCTGGGTAGCATCTACATCCTTGGTAAAGAAGGATGCAAAGTATTCATTTAATATCTCAGCCAAGGTCGCTTCGTCCATGTGTAAATTGCCTTTTAGGTCCCTAATCGGCCCTACTCCTCCTTTTACCATCCTTTTACTATTTATATGCCTATAGAAGACTTTGGCATTCCCCTTTTAGTTGGCTGCCAGTCTTTTCTCATAATCTGTCTTCGTTTCTCTAATATGCTTTTTCACCTCCCCTCTGAACCTTCTGTATTCCTTTTGATTCTCAATTGTATTTTCTACCTGACACCTGTCTTAAACGCACTTTTTCTTATTTATCTTAATTTCTATCTTCTTTTTCATCCAGGGAGCTCTGGATTTATTTGCCCTAGCTTTCCCTTTTGATTGAACGTTCCTTGACTATGCCTGAACCAATTCTTTTTTGAAGGTAGCCCATTGTTCAGCTACAGTTTTTCCTGCCAACCTTTCATTCCAGTTTATCTGGCCCAGCTCCGTCCTTGCCCCATCGAAGTTGGCTCTTGTTCAGTTAATTATTATTAGTCTGAATTGCCTATCGTCTTTTTCTATCATCATCCTAAAACGTACAATGATCACTGATTCCTAAATGTTCCCCCACTGACACTTGATCTACTTGGCCCACCTCAGTTCCAAGAACCAGGTCCAACAGTGCATATTTTCTTATTGGATTGGACACATACTGCTGTAGAAAATTCTCCTGAACACAATCTAGGAACTTTTGCCCCTCTCCACCCTTTATACCACCACTGTCCCAGTCTACATTCGGGTAATTAAAGTCCCCCAGTATATCTTCTCTATAATGCCTGTATCTCTCCGCAATTTCCCTGCAGATTTGTTCTTCTATGTCTTTCTCACTACCTGGTGGTCTATAGACTACACCGGGCAATGTAATTGCACCCTTTTTGTTCCTTAACTCTATCCAAATTGATTCTATTCTTGAACCCTCTGGGACACCCTCTTTCTCCAGCACTGCAAAGCTCTCCTTATTCAATACCAGCACCCCACCTCCTTTCCTTCCACTCCTATCTTTTCTGAA